>NC_137656.1:339647-417147 GCF_963422515.1 Blennius ocellaris | reverse complement strand
AAGTTTGTTTCCCAACAAAAGGCAGAAGTGCTGAACAGCAGCAGTGAGTCCTCCAGGCCACCGGGGGGCGCCTCCTTTCTCTGGACCGCACCATCAAAAATAAGCTGTTTTATTCCCTTCTTGTCTGTGGAACAGAACAATTCCTTCACTGCCTTTGGAGGCGGAGCTTCACTGCGTTTGGAGGCGGAGCTTCACTGCGTTTGGAGGCGGAGCTTCACTGCGTTTGGAGGCGGAGCTTCACTGCTTCACTGCGTTTGGAGGCGGAGCGTCACTGCTGCCTGAAATCCAGAATCGCTGGGCGTGGATGGAAGCGTGACGATCTTTAACCAGGTAACAGCAACACACATTCCCACATGGAAAGAACCTATAGAAACATATATGTTTTGATATAGGTTTTGAATATATGTGACATATATAAAATTGGCCATTTTCCTCTATTTTACAGATATGTATAGTACATATAAGTGTAATATACATATTACATATATGTGTATATTACATATACGGGCATATATGTGCATATATGCCCACATACATGCCCACATACATATATGTACATATGTGCACATATATGTACATATATGGTTACGTACATACATAACCTATTTTGATGTAGGTTTTGAATATATGTGACATATATAAAATTGGCTATTTTCCTATATTTTATGTACATATATGTACATACATGCCCACATACATATATACATATACATATATGTGCATATATGCACATATATGGTTACGTACATACATAACCTATTTTGATATAGGTTTTGAATATATGTGACATATATAAAATTGGCCGTTTTCCTATATTTTATGTACATATATGCACATATATGTACATACATGCCCACATACATATATATACATATATGTACATATATGCACATTTATGTACATATATGGTTACGTACATACATAACCTATTTTGATGTAGGTTTTGAATATATGTGACATATATAAAATTGGCTATTTTCCTATATTTTATGTACATATATGTACATACATGCCCACATACATATATACATATACATATATGTGCATATATGCACATATATGGTTACGTACATACACAACCTATTTTGATATAGGTTTTGAATATATGTGACATATATAAAATGGGCCGTTTTCCTATATTTTATGTGCATATATGCACATATATGTACATACATGCCCACATACATATATATACATATATGTACATATATGCACATTTATGTACATATATGGTTTCGTACATACATAACCTATTTTGATATAGGTTTTGAATATATGTGACATATATAAAATTGGCCGTTTTCCTATATTTTATGTGCATATATGCACATATATGTACATACATGCCCACATACATATATATACATATATGTACATATATGCACATTTATGTACATATATGGTTTCGTACATACATAACCTATTTTGATATAGGTTTTGAATATATGTGACATATATAAAATTGGCCATTTTCCTATATTTTATGTACATATATGCACATATATGTACATATATGCCCATATACATGCCCACATACATATATGTACATAAAATATAGGAAAACGGCCAATTTTATATATGTCACATATATTCAAAACCTATATTAAGACATATATGTTTATATAGGTTGTTTCCATGTGGGTCTAAATAAAGCGATGCACTCGAGACAGACAATAAATATAAACAACTAAGCGTGATGAGCGGCCTTCCATTGGACGTCTGGGCTAAGCCCCGCCCCCAAACGACTTCCCGCACAGAGAAACACTCTGGCGGGTGGATTTTCTTCTGAAACGCTACGCGGCGATCACGTTTTCTTCCGCCGTGGAGGCGTTGAACCGTCAACCCCCGGGAGGAGGCGAGGGAACGACGAGGGGAAGAGGGAAGAGCGGCACTCGTCCTCCGTCAGCTCCACCGTTCCCTCATCATTCGGTCTTTCTGCCACGTTTTCAGGAACGACGTGACTCACGAGGAGCAAATCAAGTCGTAAAGCAGGAAATGAGCTCAAATGAAGGAAAAACATCTTTTTAAATGCAAATGAGGTTAAATTGACAGATTTTCTACTGGATTTTTAGTTGTTTTGTTGTATTTTAATTCGTGTTCCTCGTGATTCATTTTGATTTTCTAATGTTTTCTATTTTTCCCCTTTTCATTTATTGTTCTCACTCTTTTCCTTTCCTTCGTTTCCTTTTCCTTATTTCTCTTCATGATTCCACCTTTTTTTTTTACTTTCCCTTCTTTATTCTCTATTTCAGACTCACGTTTTTCTC
The DNA here is from genome assembly GCF_963422515.1 of Blennius ocellaris. Taxonomy (NCBI): domain Eukaryota; kingdom Metazoa; phylum Chordata; class Actinopteri; order Blenniiformes; family Blenniidae; genus Blennius; species Blennius ocellaris. The sequence goes on along the minus strand of NC_137656.1, from coordinate 414,880 downwards.
CTTTTTGTCTTTTTACCCTTTTTCCTCATTGTGTTTTATCCTTTCCTTTCTTTTTTCTGTTCTTTTTTTTCCTTCCTTCGTTTCTTCTCCTATTTGCTTTTTTCTTCTTTTTTTAAAATTTTCCCCATTTTTCTTCTTTGATTTCTCTTTTCTTTATTTTCTTCTGTCTTTTTTTCAAAGTTCTTCCATTTTACCTTTTTTTTCTCTTTTATTTATTTATTTATTTATTTATTTATTTAAAATCTGTGTGGAACGCAATTAATATAAAAATAAAAACAAAACGTTGATTTCTATGGGTTCTTCATGAAGAGGAGCCACTGTGGACACCCCCCACCCTCACCCCCCCTCATTGTGTTCCCTTTTATCCTTTCCTTTCTTTTTTTCTATTCTTTTTTTTTCCTTCCTTCGTTTCTTCTCCTATTTGCTTTTTTTTCTTCTTTTTTCCCCAAATTTTCACAATTTTTCTACTTTGATTCCTCTTCTCTTTATTTTCTTCTGTCTTTTTTCTATTTTACCTTTTTTTTCTCTTTTGGGCCATTTATTTATGTGTTTATTTATATATTTATGTTAGTATTTATTTAGTTATTTACTTATTAATCAATCTGCGTGGAACGCAATTAATAAAAAAAATAAAAACAAAACGTTGATTTCCAAGGGTTCTTCTTGAAGAGGAGCCACTGTGCCCCCCCCCCTTACCCCCCCCCTCCAGATTTCCTCATTGTCTACCCTTTTATCCTTTGCTTTCTTTTTTCTATTCTTTTTTTTCCTTCCTTTGTTTCTTCTCCTATTTTGCTTTTTTTTCTTTTTTTTTCCCCATTTTTCTTCTTTGATTCCTCTTTTCTTTATTTTCTTCTGTCTTTTTTCTATTTTATTTATCATTTATTTATTTATGTACTTTATTTATTTATTTATAAATCTGTGTGGAACGCAATTAATATTAAAAAATAAAACCAAAATGTAGATTTCCATGGGTTCTTCTTGAAGAGGAGCCACTGTGGACCCCCCCTCCCCCCCCCCCCCCCAGATTTCCTCATTGTGTTCCCTTTTATCCTTTCCTTTCTTTTTTTCTATTCTTTTTTTTCCTTCCTTCGTTTCTTCTCCTATTTGCTTTTTTTTTCTTCAAATTTTCCCCATTTTTCTTCTTTGATTCCTCTTTTCTTTATTTTCTTCTGTCTTTTTACTATTTTATTTATCATTTATTTATTTATGTACTTTATGTACTTTATTTATTTATTTATAAATCTGTGTGGAACGCAATTAATATTAAAAAAGAAACCAAAATGTAGATTTCCATGGGCTCTTCTTGAAGAGGAGCCACTGTGGACCCCCCCTCCTCACCCCCCCCCCCCCCCCCCCCGCCCCTACCTGTCCAGCGCGATGGCCGTCATGGAGCAGATGCTGGCGAACACCGCGGCGATGGGGAAGAAGTTGTGGAAGCGGCAGTACTCCAGGCCGAAGTACCACTCGTTGCGCACCGCGTACGTGAAGTTGACGACGGTGTTGAAGGCGGACATGGAGGCTTCGGCCACCGCCAGGTTGAGCAGGAAGTAGTTGGTGACGGTCCGCATGCGCTTGTGCGCCACGATGATCCAGATGACCGTCACGTTGCCCACCACGGACACCGACACCATGCAGCCGTACGCGGCCGCCCACAGGGCGATCTTCCACGCGGGCTGCACGAAGTGGTTCCAGTACTGCGTCCCGTTGGCGGTGGCGTTCGCGTCCGTGGTGTTGAAGAGAGGATCCATCCTCTTTTTCTGTCTCTTCTCTCTCTCTCTTCTCTCTCTTTTCTCTCCGGAGCGTAAAAGCTTCAATTCACCAGGCGGAGTTCAGGACCCGAGGGGCCAAAGTGGAAACGCGAAACGACGGGAGGAGAAAGAAAAACAACCTCCGCAGTGAACCCAGGTGAAGAAAGGGGGGTGGGGGGGTGGGTGGGTGTGGGGGGGACAAAAAGCCGTCTTGGGACTGATCGGAAGGGACGACAGGGTGGATCGGAAATGGAAAATACATCGATCTGTTGCGCGTCGCAGCCGCGCGTAAAACTGGGGAACGCGTCTCTTTACGCGCTGCAGCGGACTGAGAGTCTCTCTCTCTCTCTCCCTCCCTCTCTCTCTCTCTCTCTCCCTCCCTCCCTCTCTCTCTCTCTCTCTCTCTCTCTCTCTCTCTCTCTCTCCTTCTCCTCTCTCTCGCTCTCTCTCTGTCTCCCTCTTTCTCTCTCTCTCTCTCCGTCTCTCTCTCTCTCTCTCCGTCTCTCTCTGTCTCTCCGTCTCTCTCTCTCCTCCTCTCTCTCTCTCTCCCCCTCTCTCCCTCTCTCTCTCTCCCCCTCCCTCTCTCTTCTCTCTCTCCCGCTCTCTCTCTCTCCTTCTCCTGTCTCGCCCTCTCTCTCGCTCTCTCTCTCCGTCTCTCTCTTTCCTTCTCTCTCTCTCTGTCTCTCTCTGTCTCCTTCTCTCTCCCTCTCTCTCTCTCTCCCTCCCTCTCTCTCCCTCTCTCCCCCTCTCTCTTGCTCCCCCTCTGTCTCTCCCTCCCTCTCTCCCTATCTCTCTCTTCCTCCCTCTCTCTCTCTCCCCCTTTCTCTCTCCCCCTCCCCCCTCTCCCTCTCCCCCCCTATCTCTCTCTCTCTCTCTCTCTCAGGTAACTTTTCTTTCATGGTTCCAGATTCAGTCACTCCGTCAGGATTAACGAGACAAAGTGCAGCAGATTTAATTTGCTCATAATTCGGACACATGATGAGATTAGACAAACCAATGATCCAATCATGAATAAAACGGGGGGGGGGGGGGATTAACCCGCTCCAGTGTCCCTCTGATCAACACGTCACCTACAGAATAATAATAATAATAATCAGAGTTTATCTTTGACTTTTAAACTCACTGCATTTGGGTTTATTTTCCACGGAGTCTCTCTGATGCAGTTTCTTCTGGTAATAAAGACACTGCGTTCCTACATCTCTCTCTCTCCTGGAGTGTCTGGAACTTTTACTGTTTCCATCATCCCGTCGTTATTGGAGGATTCAGATATGATCGTCTGAACAATTTCCCCAAACTGGGATGAAGATCTTGTGTCTTTATAAGGATTTGTTAAACCGAGAACCAAGAACACCTGCTGATCACTGCAGGGATATTAATGCTAGAAGAACCGTGTGTGTGTGTGTGTGTGTGTGTGTGTGTGTGTGTGTGTGTGTGTGTGTGTGTGTGTGTGTGTGTGTGTGTCCATTCATCTCTCTGTTAGAATCTGACGGCATATTTATATGAACCATCAGATTTGTTCTCCAACATTCCTTCTGTTCGCGGTTTCTGTGTTCTGTTCAATGTTCCACCCTGACAACCTCCATGTCTACCTCCATACTGCCCCCTGGTGGTGTTTACCTCCATACTGCCCCCTGGTGGTCTCCCTCCATGTTTACCTCCATACTGCCCCCTGGTGGTGTCTACCTCCATACTGCCCCCTGGTGGTGTCTCCCTCCATACTGCCCCCTGGTGGTGTCTCCCTCCATACTGCCCCCTGGTGGTGTCTACCTCCATACTGCCCCCTGGTGGTGTCTCCCTCCATACTGCCCTCCATACTGCCCCCTGGTGGTGTCTACCTCCATACTGCCCCCTGGTGGTGTCTACCTCCATACTGCCCCCTGGTGGTGTCTACCTCCATACTGCCCCCTGGTGGTGTCTCCCTCCATACTGCCCTCCATACTGCCCCCTGGTGGTGTCTACCTCCATACTGCCCCCTGGTGGTGTCTACCTCCATACTGCCCCCTGGTGGTGTCTACCTCCATACTGCCCCCTGGTGGTGTCTCCCTCCATACTGCCCTCCATACTGCCCCCTGGTGGTGTCTACCTCCATACTGCCCCCTGGTGGTGTCTACCTCCATACTGCCCCCTGGTGGTGTCTCCCTCCATACTGCCCTCCATACTGCCCCCTGGTGGTGTCTACCTCCATACTGCCCCCTGGTGGTGTCTACCTCCATACTGCCCCCTGGTGGTGTCTGCCTCCATACTGCCCCCTGGTGGTGTCTGCCTCCATACTGCCCTCCATTCTGCCCCCTGGTGGTGTCTACCTCCATACTGCCCCCTGGTGGTGTCTGCCTCCATACTGCCCTCCATTCTGCCCCCTGGTGGTGTCTACCTCCATGTTTACCTCCATACGGAAGTTGTATTTTCCTTGCAGCGTTTTAAAACATTTTGTTTTCACTCTTGTTGTGTAAACAAACACCCAGAACACCGTGACACTTTTCCGTTTTTTTGAACCAGTCAGGCGTCTGTTTACAATGTTTACAAACATTGTAAACACTGTAAACATTACAAACATTGTAAACATTCTAAACATTGTAAACACTGTAAACATTCTAAACATTGTAAACACTGTAAACATTGTAAACTTTGTAAACACTGTACACACCATAAACATTGTAAACACTGTAAACATTACAAACATTGTAAAGATTGTAAACATTGTAAACACTATAAATATTGTAAACACTGTAAACATTGCAAACATTGTAAACACTGTACACATTGTAAACACTGTAAACATTGCAAACATTATATACACTGTAAACACTGCAAACATTCTAAACATTGTAAACACTGTAAACATTGCAAACACTGTAAACATTGTAAACACTGTAAACATTGTAAACACTGCAAACACGGTAAACATTGTAAACAATGTAAACATTGCAAACATTGTAAACACTGTAAACACTGTAAACATTGTAAACATTGTATACACTGCAAACATTCTAAACATTGTAAACACTGTAAACATTGCAAACACTGTAAACATTGTAAACCCTGTAAACATTGCAAACACTGTAAACATTGCAAACACTGTAAATATTGTAAACACTGTAAACATTGCAAACACTGTAAACATTGCAAACATTGTATACACTGTAAACACTGCAAACATTCTAAACATTGTAAACACTGTAAACATTGCAAACACTGTAAACATTGTAAACCCTGTAAACATTGCAAACATTGTAAACACTGCAAACACGGTAAACATTGTAAACAATGTAAACATTGCAAACACTGTAAACATTGTAAACATTGCAAACACTGTAAACATTTCAAACATTGTAAACACTGTAAACATTGCAAACATTGTATACACTGTAAACACTGCAAACATTCTAAACATTGTAAACACTGTAAACATTGCAAACACTGTAAACATTGTAAACCCTGTAAACATTGCAAACACTGTAAACATTGCAAACACTGTAAACACTGTAAACATTGCAAACATTGTATACACTGTAAACACTGCAAACATTCTAAACATTGTAAACCCTGTAAACATTGCAAACACTGCAAACATTCTAAACATTGTAAACCCTGTAAACATTGCAAACACTGTAAACATTGCAAACGTTGTAAACATTGCAAACACTGTAAACATTGCAAACGTTGTAAACATTGCAAACACTGTAAACATTGTACATGCTGTAAACACGCTGTAAACACTGTAAACATTGTTACACTGTAAACATTGTAAACAGACGTCTGACTGGTTCAAACACAGTTCATGTAAACGTTTTCCCCCCCGAAGCATCACAATCTGTGTTCCCTCTGACCTCTGACCCCTGACCTCTGACCCCTGACCTCTGGCCTTTGCCCCTGACCCCTGACCTCTGGCCTCTGACCCGCCGTCCTGTCAGCTCAGATCCATGCTTCTATTATTCACAAGTCTACGTTGTCAGCAACGCTGCACCTGCTGCACAGGAACAAGACTTTTCTTCCAGAGGAATGTCTCCTCCCTCTGGACTGAGGTTTCCTCCTCTCCTCTGCACCGTGGAGAGAAGTTGCCATGGCGACCGGCCTCCTGAACACAACAATGAAATATTCCCTTTCATTTCCCTCCATTTCCTCCCGGCATCATGTTTCACCGTGAGGCTGCAGTCGTGGAATCAGAGAGAACATCAGCCACAACATTATGACCACCAACAGGTGAAGGAGTCCCATTATGCTAAATATGGTTTCTGTCATGGTTTTCACTTCTTCATGTGGTTCAGTGTTTGAGCAATGGAGGGAGTCAGGTGACCGTTGGCTAAGCCCCGCCTCCCTTTTCATACTGTTCTAACCCGGACAAGCCGTCACAACATGTTTATGATTGTTTTATTTTATTTTATTTTATTTTATTTTATTTTATTTTATTTTATTTTATTTTATAATTAATTAAATGTAATTTAATTTAATTGTACTATATTTAATTTGATTGTATTATTATTAATTTAATTTTATTGTATTATTATCAATTAATTTGATTTAATTAAATTAAATTTTACACATAATCAGAATGAGGGAACGTCAAATAGAAACTGGTTGCGTAAATGCATCACATGTTTATGATTTTATTTCATTTTATTTATTTATTTTTTCATAATTAATTTAATTTAGTTGTAGTATATTTTGTTTTATTGTATTATTATTAATTTTATTTTGTTTTATTTTATTTTATAATTAATTTAATTTAATTTAGTTGTATTATATTTTATTTTATTTTATTGTATAATATTGTATTTTATTGTATTTAATTTAATTTAATTTTACACATAATCAGAATGAGGGAACGTCAAATAGAAACTGGTTGCGTAAATGCATCACAACGTTTATGATTTTATTTCATTTTTTTTTTCATAATTAATTTAATTTAATTTAGTTGTAGTATATTTTGTTTTATTGTATTATTATTAATTTTATTTTGTTTTATTTTATAATTAATTTAATTTAATTTAGTTGTATTATATTTTATTTAATTTAATTGTATAATATTTTATTTGATTGTATTTAATTAAATTAAATTGTACACATAATCAGAATGAGGGAAAGTCAAATAGAAAACGGAAACATCAAGGCATTTGTTAAAAAGTGTTATTGAACGGCTCACCCTCTCTTTCCCTTCTTTTTTCTGAGATACAAATAATTGTGTCTCCCTTCGCCCGGACCGGTCCTCACACAGGAAGTGGAAATAAAAGCGTGAGGTTCATCAGACCCCCTGCGGCTCATGAGACGCTGGTTGTTTCACCCGACAGGCTTCGTCTCCTCGGTCGTGGACGTTTCTCCGTTTGAGCTTCTGACAGCATGAAGCCTCATGTGTGTGTGTGTGTGTGTCTGTGTGTGTGTGTGTGTGTGTGTGTGTGAGACATGTCTCCTCGTCTGGCTGATGATCCCCGATGGACTCTGACTGAAATAATGTGAAATATGAAACTTTCAGCCCGGATTGGCCTTTTAAGTGCTTTAATTTTGAAGTTTCAACTCATTTCCTCACATCCACTGTTGTTTTCTCTTGAAATTCTCACTACAAACTGCTACAGAAACACATAATCGTGAACAAAACAACACGTCTGACGACACGCGGGGGGGGGGGGGGGGGGGGGGGAAACAACAACAAAACAACAAAAACAAAAATCAAGGGGGGAAACCAGGTGAGGAAATGAGATAATCGCTGGATGATCTGACAGCAGCAGCTTTACAAAGTGTTTAAACCTGTTTGTGACACGATGAGCAACGTCCTATCGCCACGGCAACAGCTGACGCAACCTGGAGCAACGGCGGGATTATCTGTGCAACTTAAACCCCTTTTAACGTTAACGTTTTCTTTTATTTGAATGCATTTCTGCTAAATAAATAAAATAAGATAAGTCTAAAAAAAAAATGAGATAAATAGTTATGTACAATTTTATGTCGACTCTTCACTAACCTTAACTAAGTAGAAATAGCAAAATAATAAGAATTCCAAATAAAATATAAAGTGACAGGTTTATGAGTCGTAGCGTCGCTGCTACTTCCCGTCCGTCCGTTTTGCAAAGAATAGTCGCGTTTCTCAAAAGTCGGAAACGAGTGAACAAAAGCGGAATGTGATGATTTATAATTATACTTTAACTTTTTTATTACACTTATACACCCATATATATTTTTTTAATAGAACATACCCAGCTTATCAGAATATGAGAAATTGTATTATTCCATGTAAAATATTAGGTTGTTTTGAAATTAATGGTGGCAGCACGTCTCCAAAATAAGTTATTAGATAGATAGATAGATAAATACTTTAAATAAATATATAAATAGTAAGGTTCAGTGGCAGAGCCATTAGAAGTAGGTATTATATAATAATAATAACAATAATACACATAATAACAATGTGTAATAGTGCATAATACTCGTGTATAGTACTACTAATAATGGTAGCAATAATATAACAATAACAATATATATATATATATATATATATATATCAGTAATAATAATAATACCAATGGTAATAGTGTACTTGCACATGTATAAATATATGTATATGTACATGCAATATGCCATATGAAATATATGATATAATATAAGTATCAGTGTAATTGAGTCCAGGTGATGATTGAGGCTCTGACGGAGGGAGAAGAGTTAAAACGTCTTATTGCCGCGGGGAGGAAGGACTTCCTGTAACGTTCCTTACAGCAGCAGGGTTATACGTATATGGGTCCATAAGTGCTAAAAGAAATAATTTAGTTGTAGTTTGCAATGCTTAAATACCTTGAATCATGCTAAAGTCTAATCAAATACGACTTTTCTGAAAACTCCTGTCTTCTCAAACATTCTAAAAGTCTCTCGGTCGTTCTATTCTATCAATGCGATAATCGGAAAAAACAGACAGAACGGCTTCAGTTCGTGTGTATAAACGAGCCAGACTATATAAGTGTTCTGATTTCTTTAACTGCATCAGGAGGGATAATCCGACTTTGCGAGGCGATCGCAGGTCGCAGGTCGCAGATCGCAGGTCGCTGCGACTCGCGGCGCGTCAATCCCGTTAAAGCGCCCCGGACTCCCGGGCGCACTGGCCCTTTAAGAACGGCGCCAAAACAAAGCGTGCGCTGCCCGGCCGCCCGGAAGTGCTTCTTGTTTCGCTGCCAACCCGCGGTAGTATGTGATTAAATGAGATGCTCCTCCGGTGTGTGTGTGTGTGTGGAACGCGGCCGGCTCCCGTCGATGTTTTGGGTTTTTTTTCCAACTTGTTCGCGAGGGTTTCCACTTTTCTACCGGCGGTGATTTGATCGCAGCCGACTGGGGGGGGAGGAAACGCCGGGGGAGCGAGCTAAGCTAGTCGAGCTAGCTTAGCTCAGTCATTCTATCGCGTTCGGCCATGCCGTCTTACTCCGAGATGAGGAAAACCAACCACTTCTACTACTTCATCAAATTCACCCTGAACGTCTACTCGATGCTGTTCTCGGTGAGTTTTGAGTCACGTTCTCCACGCGAGGGCTCGTAGTAAATTCCGTCCGGGCTTTGCAAACAGAACGTGAACGTGAACCCACCCACGAGCGCCGGTGACGCGTCCGACCGCACTCCATTCAAAATGTCGTGCGTTTGGGTGTTTCATCTGCTCCGGGCTCCGAAAAGGGGAGTTTGAGAGATGTTTTAAGCGACTTACGGAACCTACGGAACGTGCTCTGCACTTCGGCTGGAAAAAGTCAACCGAAGGCACGTCTCGTTTCATTGCAATTTCGAATTAAGTGCGCGATTGGCCTGGAGCGCGTGAGCTTTTTTCCTCCGCCAGCGTCAGGGCGTGAGGCGAGCCGTATTCTTGAGATTCACTGCACACGAATCACTTCATTCGGTACAAAACGCAGGCCGAATTGACGGGAAGTTCACATAGACGAGGGACGCGTTGCTAAATACACCCCCAGTTTTGTGGGTTTTGTCACGTGACAACTTTTCTCCAAAGCGCCATGTTTTCATTAAGGGGTCTGGCTCGGGATTCCCTGACCGCTGAACGTGGTCACATTCAGCTCACGATGAATATGTGAGATTTCACGTTATGTGTTTTTTTTTTTAAATCCAACACGGCGTCGATACTGTGGGAGCGAATTGTGCCGATATGTGGCTGATTGTGTGAGACGGTGAGACAATACTCGCAGCAGAGTGGTGCAGGGCGTTGGAGCCTCTTAAAGGGACGATCCTGCCACTTCTGGGTTTGCCGACAGAAAATGTGACAGTTGTTTTTTTCTTTTATTTTGCTTTGACGATTAAGCAATTCATTTACAGCGAATTGAATATGGGAAATATTGGAATGCTGCATGGTTTTTCCCTTCTCCACATTAATCTGAGCTTTTCGTGTATACACAAGTGTTGTGACGGTATATTTGTTGTGTGTTATTGTTGTAAACAAACCTTCAGTCGGTCGTCTGGTCATGATTGAGCCTCAATAGTCAAGTTGATCTAAGTTGGTGAAGTTTTTTTTAAATCACCTCGACTCACTTTTCAGTAGAAGCACACTGGTGAGTCAGTTTCCTCAGTGGCTGTAGAAATAAACTTTATTTTATTTTTGTGATGTGGCGCTTTTGTGAGTCACTGACGTGAGAAAATACCTGTAATTAGAGTCGTGGTTTACCAAAGTCATTACTGTTGAATTCTTTTTCACTAACAAATACTAAACAAAATCTCACTAATTATGAAGTTAAATAATGGTTTTGTTCTTTATGTCGTATTGTAGTAATAATGTACATGTAACTGTAGTATTATAGTATTGCTGTACATGTAACTGTAGTATCATAGTATTACTGTGCATGTAGCTGTAGTATGATAGTATTACTGTGCATGTAGCTGTAGTATTATAGTATTACTATGCATGTAGCTGTAGTATGATAGTATTACTGTGCATGTAGCTGTAGTATTATAGTATTACTATGCATGAAGCTGTAGTGTTATAGTATTGCTGTGCATCTAGCTGTAGTATTATATTACTGTACATGTAGCTGTAGTATTATAGTATTACTGTGCATCTAGCTGTAGTATTGTAGTATTACAGTATTACTGTACATGTAACTGTAGTATTATAGTGTTACTGTACATGTAACTGTAGTATTATAGTATTACTATGCATGAAGCTGTAGTATTGTAGTATTACTGTGCATGAAGCTGTAGTATTCTAGTATTACTGTACATGTAACTGTAGTATTATAGTATTAATGTGCATGAAGCTGTATTATTGTAGTTGTAATGCATGCAGCTGTATGACAGTGTTGTGACGGTGTTGTGGTGACGGTGTTGTGACGGTGGTGTTGTGACGGTGTTGTGATGACGGTGTTGTGACGGTGTTGTTGTGACAGTGTTGTTGTGGCAGTGGTGTTGTGGCGGTGGTGTTGTGGCGGTGGTGTTGTGACGGTGTTGTGGCGGTGGTGTTGTTGTGGTGGTGTTGTGACGGTGTTGTGGTGACGGTGTTGTGGCGGTGTTGTTGTGGTGGTGTTGTGGCGGTGTTGTGACGGTGTTGTGACACGGGGTTAAATCTTGACGAGTTGCTACGGCGACAGGTTTGAGACATATTGTACTTTTTCTTTTGCGACGTTTCACTGTTGGGATTTAAATTTGTAGGGAAAAGCCGCCGTTGATCGTCTGCATTTCTGTGTTTCCTGCTGTTGCTTCAGGTTTATTGTTCATAAGTTGTGAAAAGAACATTTCCAGTGTCAAAGCAATATCATTTGTTTCATAGCTTTGGTTGTATGAAATAAAAAAAATTATTAAATAGCGAAATAATTGTCTTTTACGTCAAATAGATTCATATTTTAATTAATTAATAACACATTTCTGTATTCAATTCCAATTTTGATCCACTAATGGGACATTTAATTAGTTATTTAATGGGATATTAATTTATTTAATCAGTCCCTGATGTGGTTTCGCCCACAACGACCAGAATATTCACTAAAACTAAAACAAAACTCCAAAGCGTGTTTGGGCTCGGATGTCCTGAAGTGATTGAATTTCCTTTTAACTAAATGGACGCCGATTATGGGATGGCTTTCGGTAAAGTCTGTGGCTCTCACCCCCCCTAAAACCCCGTTTAACTAACTTCCTGGAGTTAAAATCATTCACGCGGCAGCTGAAAGCTGTGAAACGGGGGATTTCTGATGCGTTACGGTAGTGACTGCCACCGTGTGGCGGGACGGAGGAACTGCAGGCGGCGTTTGTGTGACGGAAGCAGCAGGATTCAGTCAAACTCTTTGCGGTTTCTTGGAGTTTCGCAAAGTCTTAGATGTCATTTCTGTGTAAATAAACACAAATCTTGTAAATAACAGGTTAACCCTCTGGGGCCTGCGGACGCACCGGCGCGTCCTCGTCACATGAGCGTCTGAAAAGGCAGTAGCGTCGCAGCGCAGCGTCGTCTGGTCCAGTGTTTCAATCCGTGTCCAAAGTGCAGATATAAAACTACAAGCTCGTTTTTAAATGACGTTGATCGCCCAAATAAAAGCGGAGATATGAGGAAAAATATGTGTGAGTTTTACAAAAACGCCTGAGGCAGTGCTTCTATTTCACTATAAATATCTGTATATAACAGTTTTTTCAGTCCTGTTTTGATCAATTTAAGTTAATTGTAGTTTAGATTTACTTTACAAGTAAACAAAATGATTCGTTAACCACGTCTGTGACTTTTATAGTCAATAAATCTGTTTTTACCACCGAATTTGTCATTTTATGGTGTTTTTAGAGCCACTGTTTTAATACTGTATGCCAAAGTGATGAAAATACTTCAGATATGCATTTATGAGGTTGTTCTGAACAAAATGACACCAAAAAAGGCGCAAGGTTTAAGGATTTTATATCTGAGATATAAAGGAAAAATCAATTGTAGTGAAAAACGGCACAAAATGCTTCAGGCCCCGAAGGGTTAACTGTTTTTTTTTCCTGAAGTGAATTTATCGTGTTTTTGCAACAAAAATGAGTTGCAGCGCAGACAAAAACACCATCGTCGGGAAGGAAAAAGTGCCACTTGGGTATTTGATCACATGTTTGACAGATTGTGAAAATTCTGTTTCTCCTGGAAAAACGGTGTCAATTATTTACACATCAGGGCTTTTTTTTGACACAATTCTCAACAAAAATGGACAAAAAAAGACGTTTTAATGAATCTATTTATTATGTAGTGTATTATTTGCGGGTTGATGGATTCCCTGCCTCTTTCAGGCTCCATCCGTTAGCATGCATCGTTAGCATGTAGCATGTAGCACGGCTTGTAGTTCCATGCTGCACCTGAATTCAAATCTCTCTCTCTCTCTCTCTCTCTCTCTTGCCCCTCCCCCTCCCTCCTCCAGCTGATGGGGCTGATGGTGCTCTGTGTGGGGGTGTACGCCGAGGTGGAGCGCCAGAAGAACCGGACCCTGGAGGGCCTCTTCCTGGCCCCCGCCGTGGTTCTCATCCTGCTGGGCCTGGTGATGTTCACCGTGTCGGTGGTGGGGATGGTGGGCTCCCTGAGGGACAACAAGACCCTGCTGCACATGGTGGGTGGGTGGGGGGGCCGGGGTGGGTGGGGGGGGGCATATAAGTCCATCTTAACTCCCATTTTTAATGTTTTTGACGTCTTGTCCTCTGTCATTTGGCGTCAGAACTAAAACAAAACAGCGCCAACTAGTGGCCCGACATGAAAACTACATGTCGTCCACGTGAGGCGCTTTTAGAAGCGTGAAAACAGGTTTTTTTTTTTTTTTACACGGGTGGGGAAATTCTAAAACCCCGGCTCAAAGTCAATATGTAGAGAAAATATGACGTCACCCCCCCCTCCCCCACCGCGGTCCGTGATGTCATCAAATACAGCTAACAGCAGGACGGAATTCTAAAACCCCGGCTCAAAGTCAATCTGTGAGAAAAAAGATGACATCACTCCCCCCTCCCCCACCGCGGTCCGTGATGTCATCAAATGCCGTTAACGGCAGGACGAAATTGTAAAACCCCGGCTCAAAATGAATCTGTGGAAAAAAGATGACATCACTTCCCCTCCCCCACCCCCTCCGCGGTCCGTGATGTCATCAAATGCCGTTAACGGCAGGACGAAATTCTAAAACCCCGGCTCAAAATGAATCTGTGGAAAAAAGATGACATCACTCTCCCCCTCCCCCACCCCCTCCCCCACCGCGGTCCGTGATGTCGTCAAAATACCGTTAACGGCAGGACGAAATTCTAAAACCCCGGCTCAAAGTCAATCTGTGAGAAAAAAGATGACATCACTCCCCCCTCCCCCACCCCCTCCCCCTCCCCCACCGCGGTCCGTGATGTCATCAAATGCCGCTAACAGCAGGACGGAATTCTAAAACCCCGGCTCAAAGTTTTATTGTAGAACTAGGGGAGAAAAAATAAAGATCTTTTACTTCGTCGTGTGGACGAACCCTGACGTGGACGTCGTTTTCAAAACGTTGCCGTGGAAATGCGGAACTTTTTTTGCATGAAAAATTCGTTTTCCCTCGTGACGTGAACCGTCACACACAAACTGTTAGACCCGATTCTGATGGTTTTATTTATTTAATTGAACCTTTTATTCCGCCTTGTGCACACGTAAACAAATTAAATCGAACTTTAAATTGAGATTTAGTGCAAAACGATAAGTTAATCAACAAGCATCTCAACCGTTGTTGCCTGTTGACCCATTGAATAACTTGCAATAATAAAAAAGCATGAATATGTTTCACATTCAGCATAAAATTCGTGAAAGAGAAGTCTGAGACCTTCGATGTGATCCGAGCTCTGACTCAGCGTCTCAACTTAATATATTCTCCTCCTCATGCGACGTTCCGCCGGCGACCCGGAGGTCGTGGAGGAACCGTGAGACGTTTCTAAACCGGAGACGCCTGGGAAATCAAAAAGTTTCCCCTCCGAGGAGCTGAAGCGACACGGAGCCGATCAGCGGCTCCACTTTTCTGCAGGAGACTCGTCTGGTTTTTTTTCCTGCTGCAGACATTCGTCCCTCGCAGACGGTTCCCATGGAAACGCTCTGGTTTATTTATCTTCCCTTTGTGACATCATGCAGGGAAATGACCACGCCGGGTCTGGAAATTAACTCGATTCAAATTAATTCGATATACATTGAAATAAATTTAGTTAAACATTTTTTAAATTTAGAATTACAACTAAATTAATTTCAATTGATTTTAAATGTAATTAATTTCAATGTATTTGGAATTTTATTTTATGTATTTTAAATAAATTGAAATAATTTAATTTAGAATTAAAATTAAATTAATTTCAATTGATTTTAAATTAAATTAATTTCAATGTATTTGGAATTGTATTTTATTTATTTTAAATAAATTGAAATAATTTAATTTAGAATTACAATTAAATTAATTTCAATTGATTTTAAATTAAATTAATTTCAATGTATTTGGAATTGTATTTTATTTATTTTAAATAAATTGAAATAATTAAATTTAGAATTACAATTAAATTAATTTCAATTGATTTAAAATTTAATTAATTTCAATTGATTTGGAATTTTATTTTATTTATTTTAAATAAATTGAAATAATTAAATTTAGAATTACAATTAAATTAATTTCAATTGATTTAAAATTAAATTAATTTCAATGTATTTTTAATTTAATTTATTTTAAATAAATTTTTTAAATAAATTGGGGGGGGGGGGATCCATCCTCTGCTGCTGGACACACTGTGACCCTCTTTGAATGTGAAATTGTTAAAAAAAAAAAAAAAACAGTTTATTATGGGACCTTTTAATATTTACTGCTGCTTTTCAAAATAAAATGTTGATCTTGTGGCGTTGCCGTGCGTCCCTGCAGTTCCTGTGCGTCCTGTGCGTCCTGCTGCTGCTGCAGGCCATCGCCCTCACCACCGCGCTCATCTTTGAGAAGAAGGTAAACATTTAAAAAGACGACACGTCGCTCGTTTCCTCCGTCTGCGTCTCTTGACGGTTCTCTTGACGGTTCTCTTGACGGTTCTCTTGATTCTGGTCTCTCTGCTCCAGACAGCCTCGTTGTTCCAGAGCAGCATACGAGAAGGAATCAAGCATTACTACGACGACCTGGACTTCAAGAACATCCTGGACTACGTGCAGCAGAAGGTAGGAACCGTAACAATGACACATAAAACCTGGAATTGGAAGTCCGGCTGCTCAATTATGGGTAAAATAATAATTTACACGATTATGCGTTTGAATTTGGAACTGCATCTATTGAACATGTTTTAAAAAAAAATAAAGACTCTCCTGTTAAAAATATAAAAATATCTTGTAATGTTGTAAAAATAAAGTGTTGTACTGCACTCAGATTTTTGGAAACAAGAAATAAATTAAATACAATGAGATAGAGATACTTCAATTAATAAGAATTAAAAAAAATGTATATATAAATTAATTTTTGGAATTTTGAGATCGTTTGGAGCCAAAATCGGGATTCAAATTTGACTAATTGAGCAGCACTAACGTCATTATTATTATTTTAAATTTCTTTAAAACAAATAAACTTTGGCTTCAGTAGAAATAACTTTCTGTCATATTCAGTGAAAAGTGTTTTAATTTAGGAGAGTTAACAAAGGAAACATAAAACTCAACAGAACGTCTGATATTTAGAGGAAAATAGCAGATTTTGATTAATTTTTCCCCAAATTCATATTTTCGTCCCAACATGAAACTCAAATCTTCTTCAAGTTGAGCTCTTTTGATAGAAAACAGGTCGAAAAGCAAAAGTTCTAAAAAAAAACAAATCTCTTGTTGAAATTGACTTTATGAAGAAATTCTTGTCATTTCCGTATCGTAATTGTTTGATTTACATTTTCATCACGTTTACTTTGTGCCGCAAGAAAGAAAAAGCTTAATTTTCATTTAATTGTAATTCTAAATTAAATTAATTTCAATTTATTTAAAATAAATAAAATAAAATTCTAAATCAATTGAAATTAATTTAATTTAAAATCAATTGAAATTTATTGAATTTAACATTCATTTCATTGTAATTCTAAACCAATTAAAATTAATTTAATTGAAATTCTAAATTAAATTAATTTCAATTTCTTTAAAATTCAATTTCTTTCAAATAAAATTCTAAATTCATTTCAATTAATTTAAGATCAATTGAAATTAATTTAATTGTAATTCTAAATTTAATGAATTTCAATTTATTTAAAATTCAATTTATTTAAAATAAATAAAATAAAATTCAAATAAATTGAAATTCATTAAATTTTAAATCAATTGAAATTAATTTCATTGTAATTCTAAATTAATTTATTTCAATTTATTTAAAATAAATAAAATACAATTCTAAACCAATTAAAATTTATTTAATTGAAATTCTAAATTAAATTAATTTCAATTTCTTTGAAATTCAATTTCTTTCAAATAAAATTCTAAATTCATTTCAATTAATTTAAAATCAATTGAAATTAATTTAATTGTAATTCTAAATTTAATGAATTTCAATTTATTTAAATAAAATAAAATAAAATTCAAATAAATTGAAATTCATAAAATTTTAAATCAATTGAAATTAGTTTCATTGTAATTCTAAATTAATTTATTTCAATTTATTAAAAATAAATAAAATACAATTCTAACTAAATTTAAATACATTTTATTTAAAATCAATTGAAATTAACTTATTGTAATTCTACATTAAATATTTTCAATAGAATGTATTTCAATGTGTATAGAATAAATATTGATGGAGTGAATTTCCAGCCCTCCGTTCACCGTTCCTCTGGTTCCCCAGTTTTCCTGCTGCGGCGGCGACGAGTACAAAGACTGGGGGGTGAACCAGTACCACTTCTGCAACGGGACGGGGCCGCTGGCCTGCGGGGTTCCTTACACCTGCTGCGTCCGCCGCAAGGTGAGCGCCGCCGCATGGGGGTTTCACAATAAAAGGCCAAATGTGTGTGTTGGTGACATGTTGGAATCCTTCAGTTCTCATAAATGAGACGCGTGTTGGCGGTTTGACATCGAGCCACGATTTGGAAAATCACCCCCAGGCGACACGCAAATGATGTAAACCAGAGGGGGGGAGGGGGGGGGGGGGGGGGGGAGGGGGGAGGGGGTGGGGGGGGTGATAATATCAAGAGATCTCAAGAGACTCGGCCGCTGAAAAGCTGAACACCAAGAAACGTCGGAGCAGCTGAAAAAAAAAAAGCTCCATTTCGGCAACCGTTTCCAAAAAGTTGCGCAACTTTTTGGAAACGGTTGCCGAAATGGAACTTTTTTTTTTGACTCCGAAACGAAGGAAAACGCAGCTTTTATAAAATGTTCTGGGTCCATTTCCGTGGAAAACACAACTTTTTGAAAAAAAAAAAAAAAAAAAACTCCAAAAATCCTCTGGTGTGGTGACTCCCAGTCCTTTTTCTCCTGGGACGTGGTACTTTTATTTTGACGGTCACGGTAAAAACAATCCAACGAGGACTGGTGTTGTGACTCCCAGTCCTTATTCTCCAGGGAAGTGGTACTTTTATTTTGACGGTCACGGTACAAACAACCCAACGAGGACTGGTGTGGTGACTCCCAGTCCTTATTCTCCCGGGACGTGGTACTTTTATTTTGACGGTCACGGTACACACAACCCAACTAGGACTGGTGTTGTTTCGCCCAGTCCTTATTCTCCCGGGACTTGGTGCTTTTATTTTGACGGTCACGGTAAAAAACAATCCAACAAGGACTGGTGTGGTGACTCCCAGTCCTTATTCTCCCGGGACGTGGTACTTTTATTTTGACGGTCACGGTACAAACAATCCAACGAGGACTGGTGTGGTGACTCCCAGTCCTTATTCTCCCGGGACGTGGTACTTTTATTTTGACGGTCACGGTAAAAACAATCCAACGAGGACTGGTGTTGTGACTCCCAGTCCTTATTCTCCCGGGACGTGGTACTTTTATTTTGACGGTCACGGTACAAACAACCCAACGAGGACTGGTGTTGTGACTCCCAGTCCTTATTCTCCCGGGACGTGGTACTTTTATTTTGACAGTCACGGTACAAACAACCCAACGAGGACTGGTGTTGTGACTCCCAGTCCTTATTCTCCCGGGACGTGGTACTTTTATTTTGACGGTCACGGTACAAACAACCCAACGAGGACTGGTGTGGTGACTCCCAGTCCTTATTCTCCCGGGACGTGGTACTTTTATTTTGACGGTCACGGTACAATCAACCCAGCGAGGCCCCTCCAGAACGCGGTCGTTACCGTGGAACAAGCGGCTCGTCTTCAGATCGGTGTTTCTGCTCGCCGTAGCAACAAACGACGCCTCGTTAGCGACGGCGTAATGGTGCGAGACGAAACACGCCGGGGTATCCCGCCCCCCCCCTCCCCCTCCCCCTCCCCCATCAGTCGTACCCCGAGGCTCAGCGCTCTGGAAGCTGGCGGCTCCTCCACCGTCTGAATGGTGTGTTTGTGTTTCCTGCCCAGGTGGGGGAAGTGATCAACACCCTGTGTGGGTATCAGACTCTGGACAAACAGGTGAGAGCAGTGGAACCACATCAACACTGTACTGCGGCTACTTCTACTTCGACTTCGACTTGTGGTTCTATAATGGTCGATCTCCGCAGGGGGCCACTTCTGCTCAAAGGGGAAAATGAGGGGGGGGGGGGGGTGATCATCTGATGAAAAGGCATCAGATAGAACATATAGATGATATAATATATATAAAAGATATCAGATTATGTGTCGATTTCGCCGTTATTTTTCTACCGTTTCTTCAGCAAGTCAATGTAATGTAATAAAATAATACTTCAGGGCCTGTAGTTCACCTGCCAGGCCTCGAGGGGCGCTGTGACTCACCAGACACACCATAAAGCTGCATGCGGGTCTAGTTCTATAGGTCTATAGCCTTGCGCCTCCTGCTGCTAGCATCTGTAGCGTCTAGTTCTAGAGGTCTATGGCCTTACTAGCGTATGAAGCTTCTAGTTCTATAGGTCTATGGCCTTGCTAGCGTAAGAAGCTTCTAGTTCTATAGGTCTATGGCCTTGCTAGCGTATGAAACTTCTAGTTCTATAGGTCTATGGCCTTGCTAGCGTAAGAAGCTTCTAGTTCTAGAGGTCTATGGCCTTGCTAGCGTATGAAGCTTCTAGTTCTAGAGGTCTATGGCCTTGCTAGCGTAAGAAGCTTCTAGTTCTAGAGGTCTATGGCCTTGCTAGCGTATGAAGCTTCTAGTTCTAGAGGTCTATGGCCTTGCTAGCGTATGAAGCTTCTAGTTCTAGAGGTCTATGGCCTTGCTAGCGTAAGAAGCTTCTAGTTCTATAGGTCTATAGCCCTGCGCCTCCTGCTGCTAGCGTAAGTAGCTTCTAGTTCTATAGGTCTATGGCCCTGCTGCTAGCGTAAGTAGCTTCTAGTTCTATAGGTCTATGGCCCTGCTGCTAGCGTAAGTAGCTTCTAGTTCTATAGGTCTATGGCCCTGCTGCTAGCGTAAGTAGCTTCTAGTTCTATAGGTCTATGGCCCTGCTGCTAGCGTAAGTAGCTTCTAGTTCTATAGGTCTATGGCCTTGCTAGCGTAAGAAGCTTCTAGTTCTATAAGTCTATGGCCCTGCGCCTCCTGCTAGCGTCAGTGGGGGGGGATTACCTCATCGTTTTTCCACAGATAATCGTTTTTGCCGACAAGCCGGGGTTTTAGAATTTCCCCACTCTGGGACCAGTGTTTAAAAAACAAACTAGTGTTTCTAAAACAAACTGTTTCTAAAACACGGAGGCAGACAGTTTTGATTTTTCGCCTGAATTTCCTGCTCTTGCCCTCCCTCCCTCCCCCCCCCCCCCCCCCAGCGTGAATCCCTACACGAGCTGATCCACGTGCGAGGCTGCATCCACGCCGTCAACCTCTGGATGAGCGACAACATCGGGATCACGGTGGCGCTCTGCTGCGCCATCGGGCTGCCGCAGGTACTGGAGACCGCTAATCCTGAAGTTAATCTGGATTAGAGAACCAGGGTTAATCCTGAAGTTAATCTGGATTAGAGAACCAGAGTTAATCCTGAAATTAATCTGGATTAGAGAACCAGAGTTAATCCTGAAGTTAATCTGGATTGGAGAACCAGAGTTAATCCTGAAGTTAATCTGGATTAGAGAACCAGAGTTAATCCTGAAATTAATCTGGATTAGAGAACCAGAGTTAATCCTGAAGTTAATCTGGATTGGAGAACCAGAGTTAATCCTGAAGTTAATCTGGATTAGAGAACCAGAGTTAATCCTGAAGTTAATCTGGATTAGAGAACCAGAGTTAATCCTGAAATTAATCTGGATTAGAGAACCAGAGTTAATCCTGAAGTTAATCTGGATTAGAGAACCAGGGTTGATCCTGAAATTAATCTGGATTAGAGGAAGACCAGAGTTAACCCTGAAGTTAATCTGGAAGAGAGAACCAGAGTTAATCCTGAAGTTAATCTGGAAGAGAGAACCAGAGTTAATCCTGAAGTTAATCTGGATTAGAGAACCAGAGTTAATCCTGAAGTTAATCTGGATTAGAGAACCAGAGTTAATCCTGAAGTTAATCTGGATTGGAGAACCAGAGTTAATCCTGAAGTTAATCTGGATTAGAGAACCAGAGTTAATCCTGAAATTAATCTGGATTAGAGAACCAGAGTTAATCCTGAAGTTAATCTGGATTAGAGAACCAGAGTTAATCCTGAAGTCAATCTGGATTAGAGAACCAGGGTTGATCCTGAAGTCAATCTGGATTAGAGGAAGACCAGAGTTAATCCTGAAGTTAATCTGGAAGAGAGAAACAGTTAATCCTGAAGTTAATCTGGATTAGCGGAAGACCAGAGTTAATCCTGAAGTTAATCTGGATTAGAGGAAAACCAGAGTTAATCCTGAAGTTAATCTGGATTAGAGAACCAGAGTTAATCTGGATTAGAGGAAGACCAGAGTTAATCCTGAAATTAATCTGGATTAGAGGAAAACCAGAGTTAATCCTGAAGTTAATCTGGATTAGAGAACCAGAGTTAATCTGGATTAGAGGAAGACCAGAGTTAATCCTGAAATTAATCTGGATTAGAGGAAAACCAGAGTTAATCCTGAGTCGGACGATAGAATCTCATCAGCGGTGAAAATGACATGATTGAACAAAACCCGTAGCCGTTGTTATAATTTCATTGTTCTCGCTGGCGTTTCAACTAAAAGTTTTGTTTTTATTATTTTCACACAACAATGATACAGAAAAGTAGAAAAAGAAGTTTTCATGTTCGGCCACTAGTTAGTTTTTTGGTGTTTGGTGTTTTTGGGTGCCGTCCAGCAGTTCTGCTGTTCTCCTGATGTGTAAAACAAACAAAACGGCAGTTCTGCTGTTCTCCTGATGTGTAAAACAAACAAAACGTCAGTTCTGCTGTTCTCCTGATGTGTAAAACAAACAAAACGGCAGTTCTGCTGTTCTCCTGATGTGTAAAACAAACAAAACGGCAGTTCTGCTGTTCTCCTGATGTGTAAAACAAACAAAACGTCAGTTCTGCTGTTCTCCTGATGTGTAAAACAAACAAAACGGCAGTTCTGCTGTTCTCCTGATGTGTAAAACAAACAAAACGGCAGTTCTGCTGTTCTCCTGATGTGTAAAACAAACAAAACGGCAGTTCTGCTGTTCTCCTGATGTGTAAAACAAACAAAACGGCAGTTCTGCTGTTCTCCTGATGTGTAAAACAAACAAAACGGCAGTTCTGCTGTTCTCCTGATGTGTAAAACAAACAAAACGGCAGTTCTGCTGTTCTCCTGATGTGTAAAACAAACAAAACGGCAGTTCTGCTGTTCTCCTGATGTGTAAAACAAACAAAACGGCAGTTCTGCTGTTCTCCTGATGTGTAAAACAAACAAAACGGCAGTTCTGCTGTTCTCCTGATGTGTAAAACAAACAAAACGGCAGTTCTGCTGTTCTCCTGATGTGTAAAACAAACAAAACGGCAGTTCTGCTGTTCTCCTGATGTGTAAAACAAACAAAACGGCAGTTCTGCTGTTCTCCTGATGTGTAAAACAAACAAAACGGCAGTTCTGCTGTTCTCCTGATGTGTAAAACAAACAAAACGGCAGTTCTGCTGTTCTCCTGACGTGTAAAACAAACAAAACGGCAGTTCTGCTGTTCTCCTGACGTGTAAAACAAACAAAACGGCAGTTCTGCTGTTCTCCTGACGTGTAAAACAAACAAAACGGCAGTTCTGCTGTTCTCCTGACGTGTAAAACAAACAAAACGGCAGTTCTGCTGTTCTCCTGACGTGTAAAACAAACAAAACGGCAGTTCTGCTGTTCTCCTGATGTGTAAAACAAACAAAACGTCAGTTCTGCTGTTCTCCTGATGTGTAAAACAAACAAAACGGCAGTTCTGCTGTTCTCCTGATGTGTAAAACAAACAAAACGGCAGTTCTGCTGTTCTCCTGATGTGTAAAACAAACAAAACGTCAGTTCTGCTGTTCTCCTGATGTTTAAAACAAACAAAACGGCAGTTCTGCTGTTCTCCTGATGTGTAAAACAAACAAAACGGCAGTTCTGCTGTTCTCCTGATGTTTAAAACAAACAAAACGGCAGTTCTGCTGTTCTCCTGATGTGTAAAACAAACAAAACGGCAGTTCTGCTGTTCTCCTGATGTGTAAAACAAACAAAACGGCAGTTCTGCTGTTCTCCTGATGTGTAAAACAAACAAAACGTCAGTTCTGCTGTTCTCCTGATGTGTAAAACAAACAAAACGTCAGTTCTGCTGTTCTCCTGATGTGTAAAACAAACAAAACGTCAGTTCTGCTGTTCTCCTGATGTGTAAAACAAACAAAACATCAGTTCTGCTGTTCTCTTGATGTGTAAAACAAACAAAACGGCAGTTCTGCTGTTCTCCTGATGTGTAAAACAAACAAAACGGCAGTTCTGCTGTTCTCCTGATGTGTAAAACAAACAAAACGTCAGTTCTGCTGTTCTCCTGATGTGTAAAACAAACAAAACGGCAGTTCTGCTGTTCTCCTGATGTGTAAAACAAACAAAACGTCAGTTCTGCTGTTCTCCTGATGTGTAAAACAAACAAAACGGCAGTTCTGCTGTTCTCCTGATGTGTAAAACAAACAAAACGGCAGTTCTGCTGTTCTCCTGATGTGTAAAACAAACAAAACGGCAGTTCTGCTGTTCTCCTGATGTGTAAAACAAACAAAACGGCAGTTCTGCTGTTCTCCTGATGTGTAAAACAAACAAAACGGCAGTTCTGCTGTTCTCCTGATGTGTAAAACAAACAAAACGTCAGTTCTGCTGTTCTCCTGATGTGTAAAACAAACAAAACGGCAGTTCTGCTGTTCTCCTGATGTGTAAAACAAACAAAACGTCAGTTCTGCTGTTCTCCTGATGTGTAAAACAAACAAAACGGCAGTTCTGCTGTTCTCCTGATGTGTAAAACAAACAAAACGGCAGTTCTGCTGTTCTCCTGATGTGTAAAACAAACAAAACGGCAGTTCTGCTGTTCTCCTGATGTGTAAAACAAACAAAACGGCAGTTCTGCTGTTCTCCTGATGTGTAAAACAAACAAAACGGCAGTTCTGCTGTTCTCCTGATGTGTAAAACAAACAAAACGTCAGTTCTGCTGTTCTCCTGATGTGTAAAACAAACAAAACGGCAGTTCTGCTGTTCTCCTGATGTGTAAAACAAACAAAACGGCAGTTCTGCTGTTCTCCTGATGTGTAAAACAAACAAAACGGCAGTTCTGCTGTTCTCCTGATGTTTAAAACAAACAAAACGGCAGTTCTGCTGTTCTCCTGATGTGTAAAACAAACAAAACGTCAGTTCTGCTGTTCTCCTGATGTGTAAAACAAACAAAACGGCAGTTCTGCTGTTCTCCTGATGTGTAAAACAAACAAAACGGCAGTTCTGCTGTTCTCCTGATGTGTAAAACAAACAAAACGGCAGTTCTGCTGTTCTCCTGATGTGTAAAACAAACAAAACGTCAGTTCTGCTGTTCTCCTGATGTGTAAAACAAACAAAACGGCAAGTTCTGCTGTTCTCCTGATGTGTAAAACAAACAAAACGGCAGTTCTGCTGTTCTCCTGATGTGTAAAACAAACAAAACGGCAGTTCTGCTGTTCTCCTGATGTTTAAAACAAACAAAACGGCAGTTCTGCTGTTCTCCTGATGTGTAAAACAAACAAAACGTCAGTTCTGCTGTTCTCCTGATGTGTAAAACAAACAAAACGGCAGTTCTACTGTTCTCCTGATGTGTAAAACAAAACAAAACGAGCCACTTCCTGTTCCGCTGCAGCTGCTGGGCATCGTGCTGAGCTGCGTGTTCTGGAACCTGCTGGTGGACATGAGCGAGTCGGCCGACATGGTGGACTTCCGGCTGAAGAGGGCGGAGTTCCAGTACAGCGAGCTGGACCTGGCGGGCGCCGGCTGCTGCATGTGCCTGCCGCGCGACGGCGGCTACCTGCCGGTGCCTGGCGGCGGAGCCGGAGCTGGACCCCATCGACGTGCACCTGCAGAAGCTGAAGAAGCAGCCGCCAGCGCACGCACTCGCAGCTGCGCGAGCTGCAGCAGTCGCGCTCCGCCACCGGCCTGGACGAGGTGGACGCCCGGCCGCAAGCTGAAGAGGGAACACTGAGCCGCCATCTTGTTTGTTGTTGTTATTTGTTGTTTTTTTCACGTTCCTGTCGTCGTCTGTCTTTGCTGGAAGTTGCAACCACCCGACTTCCCCCCCGTTTGCCCCCCCCTCCCCCCCCCCCCTCCCCTATGGGGTTCTATATTTGTGTCAAAATTCTGAAAGAGCGACGGGAAAATTGGCCAAAAAAAAAGAATTGTGCACTAAAAGCATTTTGAGGAAATATTTAAATTGCACAAAGAAAAACTTGAGATTTCACTCAAAAATCATTTCTGCACTCAACCTCTCTCTGTCTCTCTCGCTCTCTCTCTCTCGCTCTCTCTGTCTCTCTCTCTCTCAAAAAGGGACGAGAAATGAAAAAAGAAAAATTTTAAGTCAGAATTTTGACTTTTAAACTAAAAATTTTGACTTTTTTCTCAGAAGTTTGACTTTTTTCTCAGAATTATGACTTTTAAACTCAGAATTTTGATTTTAGATTCAGAATTTTGACTTTTAAAACTCAGAATTATGACTTTTAAACTCAAAATTTTGACTTTTTTCTCAGAATTTTGACTTTCAAACTCAGAATTATGACTTTTTAACTCAGAATTATGACTTTTTAACTCAGAATTTTGACTTTTTTCTCAGAATTATGACTTTTATTTCAGAATTATGACTTTTACACTCAGAATTTTGATTTAAGATTCAGAATTTTGACTTTTGAACTCAGAATTATGACTTTTTTTCTCAAAATTATTACTTTTAAACTCAGAATTATGACTTAATCATAATTTTGGCACAGATGTAGAACCCCCCCCCCCCACCCCCCCGCCTTCCAAGTGAAAAACCAATGGTTTTGGCCCCGAGCGGCGTGGGCAGCCACCCAGGGGGCAATCTGTCAATGAGCAAGGAGGAAAGGAGGCGACCAGGCCGTTAAAACAATACCAGGTCTGACACACACACACACACACACACACACACACACACACACACACACACGTTTAACGTAGTTCTGTTTACTTCCGGGTTTTATTCTATTCGACTCTTAATGTACGCAGCAGCGTCACTGTACGCAGCAGCGTGACTCCAGAGCAGCAAAACACTGAGAGGAAGAATATTAAGTTGAAAGTTTGACTATAAAAGTTCCCCGACGGCGGATTGAGGAAGTGAAAGCCGTTACTTTTACTTTGAAAAGCTGAATTTTACGACCGCGGCAGTAATTCTGCGGCAAAACGGCAGGTTGCCAGGTTGGCTGACCGGGAGCCGCCATACTTGCTAACGCTAATGCTAATGATGCGTGCTAACGGATGGAGTCTGTTTTCCCTATTTGCATTATTATTGTGTGTGTGTGTGTGTGTGTGTGTGTGTGTGTGTGTGTGTGTGTGTGTGTGTGTGTGTGTGTGTGTGTGTGTGTGTGTGTGTGTGTGTGTGTGTGTGTGTGTGTGTGTGTGTGTGTGTGTGTGTGTGTGTGTGTGTGTGTGTGTCATAAATTCCAAACTTTCTTTCTAGAAATGTTCAAATTGTCAAAGTGGAGCTGCACTAACTAATCCCACAATTATGTTATTATTTATTTATTTATGTTTCTATTATTTCGCGGATCGTGGAGAAGAAACAGTTTCGCCCCAAAAAAAAGCTAAAAAGTACGTTATAAAATAGTCTTTTAATTTAAATCTAGTCTCTCTTTGCTGAGTCGACATTAATTCTGTGGTTTTCCCTCAATAAATATAAATCAGAAAAACTGCGATTAATCGCGATTAATCACAGAAAATTGTGCGATTAATTTTTTTAATCGATTGACGGCACTAATAAATATATACATGTTGTTTCTCCGCGCCCCCGTCGTCACGGAAACGGGAGCCCGGGAAATAAAAAAAAAAACACTACCGACGCGTTGCGTTTTCACTTGAACTGGTTGCCGTGGAAACGGGCCAGCGACGGGTTGCAGATGACTTTGTTTACAAGAAGAAGAAAAAAATAAATAAATAAATAAAATGACTGCATAACGAGCGACATCGACTTTTTATTTTTTAATTATTTTAAAAACATTTCTTCTGTTTGTCGCGTTTTATTTCAGGAAAAAAGGAAAAATGTGTCGTTTAGCCTTTGAAACGGAGCTTTTTTTTACCTCAGGCTGTTTGTGGAAGAACAAGATGCTGAAAACGGCCCAGACGTCGTGTTTGATGTGTAAATTCTTGGTAGCTTGAAAAGATGACTTTCCTTTATTTTGAAATTTTTTTAATTTCCTCAGTGTCGGAGAACTAGGACTAGCCAAGTATGTCTTGCGTGTAGCGTCAGTGACGGATGTATACAGTTTGTGTACGGTTTGGTTCGGTTTTTCCCAAAAAAAAAAAAAATCTATGATTTTAGTGCAAATCGGTGTAAATTGTGAGGCTGATAGTCGTGGAACATGGGATGCATGTTTTGTACTGTAATATATGAAGTGAGTTTCAAAAGTTTGAAAATAGACAAAAAAAAAATGTCAGGCTCTCATTGGGGGAGGGGGGAGGGGGGGAGGGGGCGGGGCTTCAGGCTTTTCCATTTTTTTAAACTAAAAGTTTTTTATTCCTTCCATCTCGTCGAGCGTTCCTCCACCTCCGCCCCTCCCCCCCTCCGCCCATCGACACTCCTCTTCTTGTCAATGAAGCTGAATTTGTCTACTGATTTTTTTGTTTTTGTTTTGTATTGTTTTTTTTAAAAAGCAGGGTTGTTTTCTTTGTATATAAGTATAATAAAGAATGCCAAAACTTTCAACCGTGACGTGAAGTCTTTATTCACTCTGGAGAACTGAGTTAGAGAGAATTATGACTTTTTTCTCAGAATTATGACTTTCTCAGAATTGGGACTTTTAAACTCAGAATTTTCACTTTTAAACTCAGAATTATGACTTTTTTCTCAGAATTAGGACTTTCTCAGAATTAGGACTTTTAAACTCAGAATTCTGAGTTTTTTTCTCAGAATTGGGACTTTTACACTCGGAATTATGACTTTTAAACTCGGAATTATGACCTTTAAACTCAGAATTATGACTTTAAAAGTCAGAATTGTGACTTTAAAAGTCAGAATTATGACTTAAACTCAGAATTATGACTTTAAACTCAGAATTATGACTAAACTCAGAATTATGACTTAAACTCAGAATTATGACTTTTAAACTCAATTATGATTTTACACTCAGAATTTTCACTTTTAAACTCAGAATTATGACTTTTAAAGTCAGAATTCTGATTTTAAACTCTGAATTATGACTTTTAAACTCAATTATGATTTTACACTCAGAATTATGACTTCAAACTCAGAATTATGACTTTTAAACTCAGAATTATGACTTTAAAAGTCAGAATTCTGATTTTAAACTCTGAATTATTACTTTTTTTTCTCAGAATTAGGACTTTTTCAGAATTGGGACTTTTACACTCGGAATTATGACTTTTAAACTCGGAATTATGACCTTTAAACTCAGAATTATGACTTTTAAACTCAGAATTATGACTTTTCAATTATGATTTTACACTCAGAATTTTGACTTTTAAACTCTGAATTATGACTTTTAAACTCTGAATTATG
This sequence comes from Blennius ocellaris, assembly GCF_963422515.1. NCBI lineage: Eukaryota > Metazoa > Chordata > Actinopteri > Blenniiformes > Blenniidae > Blennius > Blennius ocellaris. The sequence continues at coordinate 386,050 of NC_137656.1, read as the reverse complement.
ACTTTTAAACTCAGAATTCTGACTTTAAAAGTCATAATTCTGATTTAAAACTCTGAATTTTGACTTTTAAACTCAGAATTCTGATTTTAAACTCTGAATTATGACTTTTTTTCTCAGAATTGTGACTTTTAAACCCAGAAACGGACCCGTTGTCACTCCAGATGTTTGCATCACGTTGTGACGAGGAACTTCCTCTCCCTTCGTCACTTTTTCCACAACGCCGTCCCGATCGACCCGCTCGCCGTAGAGCGGCCTCCCGCCCGCGGCGGCCTGTATTGACCGGGTCGAGCGAGAGAGAGAGAGAGAGGGAGGGATGGAGGGATGGACAGGGACTAAAAAGAAAGGATGTCTCTCCTCCCTACATTCAGTGTCACTCCGGTTCCGCTGAAGCTCCTCTGGCATGTTTCTGATGCAGCGACGGCCGTTCCTCCGCTGACGACTAATCCAGGTTGACTTCTTCTCTTCTATTTCTCCCCTTTTCTTCCTCTCCTCCTCGCTCTTTTGCACGATCGATTCTTCCGCCTGTCACATTTAGATTTCCAGTAAATTGACACGACAGAACTGGCAGATTAAAGTTTGTGGGTCAACTTTGACTTTTCCTTTTCTTTATTTCTTAACGTCTCACATTAAGTTGTTTCCTCCATTATTTATTATCATGATAGACTTGTGGCGGTAGAATCACCAAACAATGTGCAATGATGGAGTGTTAATGTCAACTGAGTATTTTTTAAATGTGTTTAAAGTGTGTGGCGCTGCAATCAACTGCTTTCTTTTGTTTTATTTGTTTTTTTTTAATCAAATCTGAGTTCGGGTTATGAGAAGTGTTGACAGGATGAGAGTAAAAAGGTGAGATGAAGAATCTTGAGAGAGAGAGAGAGAGAGAGAGAGAGAGAGAGAGAGAGAGAGAGAGAGAGAGAGAGAGAGAGAGAGAGAGAGAGAGAGAGAGAGAGAGAGAGAGAGAGAGAGAGAGAGAGGAGAGAGAGAGAGAGAGAGAGAGAGAGAGAGAGAGAGAGAGAGAGAGAGAGAGAGAGAGAGAGAGAGAGAGAGAGAGAGAGAGAGAGAGAGAGAGAGAGAGAGAGAGAGAGAGAATTCATGTGCAGCGCCGAACTGCAAGCCATGCTAACATGCTAATGGATGTAGCCTGTTTTCCCGATTTGCATTATTATTTGTAGCTGTGTGTGTGTGTGTGTGTGTTGTGACGAGCTCATTGATTGGCCGCCTGCAGCTCCATCAGTCCACTGAGTGTGAAGGACACTGATGTGACAGAGGCAGGAAGCCGGAGCGGCAAATATTCACGGAACCACTCAGGGAACCCTCTACGAGCCAAACACACCCTCTACTAGCCAAACACACCCTCTACTAGCCAAACACACCCTCTACTAGCCAAACACACCCTCCACTAGCCAAACACACCCTCTACTGGCCAAACACACCCTCCACTAGCCAAACACACCCTCTACTAGCCAAACACACCCTCTACTAGCCAAACACACCCTCTACTGGCCAAACACACCCTCCACTAGCCAAACACACCCTCTACTAGCCAAATACAGCCTCTACTAGCCAAACACACCCTCTACTAGCCAAATACAGCCTCTACTAGCCAAACACACCCTCTACTAGCCAAACACACCCTCTACTAGCCAAACACACCCTCTACCAGCCAAACACACCCTCTACTAGCCAAACACACCCTCTACCAGGATAAACACACCCTCTACTAGCCAAACACACCCTCTACTAGCCAAATACAGCCTCTACTAGCCAAACACACCCTCTACCAGGATAAACACACCCTCTACTAGCCAGATACAGCCTCTACTAGCCAAACACACCCTCTACTAGCCAAACACACCCTCTACTAGCCAAATACAGCCTCTACTAGCCAAACACACCCTCCACTAGCCAAACACACCCTCCACTAGCCAAACACACCCTCTACTAGCCAAACATACCCTCTACCAGGATAAACACACCCTCTACTAGCCAAATACAGCCTCTACTAGCCAAATACACCCTCTACTAGCCAAATACAGCCTCTACTTGCCAAACACACCCTCCACTAGCCAAACACACCCTCCACTAGCCAAACACACCCTCCACTAGCCAAACACACCCTCTACTAGCCAAACAAACCCTCCACTAGCCAAACACACCCTCCACTAGCCAAACACACCCTCTACTAGCCAAACACACCCTCCACTAGCCAAACACACCCTCTACCAGCCAAACACACCCTCTACCAGGATAAACACACCCTCTACTAGCCAAATACAGCCTCTACTAGCCAAACACACCCTCTACTAGCCAAATACAGCCTCTACTAGCCAAACACACCCTCTACCAGGATAAACACACCCTCTACTAGCCAAATACAGCCTCTACTAGCCAAACACACCCTCTACTAGCCAAATACAGCCTCTACTAGCCAAACACACCCTCTACCAGGATAAACACACCCTCTACTAGCCAAATACAGCCTCTACTAGCCAAACACACCCTCTACTAGCCAAACACACCCTCTACTAGCCAAATACAGCCTCTACTAGCCAAACACACCCTCCACTAGCCAAACACACCCTCCACTAGCCAAACACACCTTCCACTAGCCAAACACACCCTCCACTAGCCAAACACACCCTCTACTAGCCAAACACACCCTCTACTAGCCAAATACAGCCTCTACTAGCCAAACACACCCTCCACTAGCCAAACACACCCTCCACTAGCCAAACACACCTTCCACTAGCCAAACACACCTTCCACTAGCCAAACACACCCTCCACTAGCCAAACACACCCTCTACTAGCCAAACACACCCTCCACTAGCCAAACACACCCTCTACTGGCCAAACACACCCTCCACTAGCCAAACACACCCTCCACTAGCCAAACACACCCTCTACTGGCCAAACACACCCTCCACTAGCCAAACACACCCTCCACTAGCCAAACACACCCTCTACTAGCCAAACACACCCTCTACTAGCCAAACACACCCTCTACTGGCCAAACACACCCTCCACTAGCCAAACACACCCTCTACTAGCCAAATACAGCCTCTACTAGCCAAACACACCCTCTACTAGCCAAATACAGCCTCTACTAGCCAAACACACCCTCTACTAGCCAAACACACCCTCTACTAGCCAAACACACCCTCTACCAGCCAAACACACCCTCTACTAGCCAAACACACCCTCTACCAGGATAAACACACCCTCTACTAGCCAAACACACCCTCTACTAGCCAAATACAGCCTCTACTAGCCAAACACACCCTCTACCAGGATAAACACACCCTCTACTAGCCAGATACAGCCTCTACTAGCCAAACACACCCTCTACTAGCCAAACACACCCTCTACTAGCCAAATACAGCCTCTACTAGCCAAACACACCCTCCACTAGCCAAACACACCCTCCACTAGCCAAACACACCCTCTACTAGCCAAACATACCCTCTACCAGGATAAACACACCCTCTACTAGCCAAATACAGCCTCTACTAGCCAAATACACCCTCTACTAGCCAAATACAGCCTCTACTTGCCAAACACACCCTCCACTAGCCAAACACACCCTCCACTAGCCAAACACACCCTCCACTAGCCAAACACACCCTCTACTAGCCAAACAAACCCTCCACTAGCCAAACACACCCTCCACTAGCCAAACACACCCTCTACTAGCCAAACACACCCTCCACTAGCCAAACACACCCTCTACCAGCCAAACACACCCTCTACCAGGATAAACACACCCTCTACTAGCCAAATACAGCCTCTACTAGCCAAACACACCCTCTACTAGCCAAATACAGCCTCTACTAGCCAAACACACCCTCTACCAGGATAAACACACCCTCTACTAGCCAAATACAGCCTCTACTAGCCAAACACACCCTCTACTAGCCAAATACAGCCTCTACTAGCCAAACACACCCTCTACCAGGATAAACACACCCTCTACTAGCCAAATACAGCCTCTACTAGCCAAACACACCCTCTACTAGCCAAACACACCCTCTACTAGCCAAATACAGCCTCTACTAGCCAAACACACCCTCCACTAGCCAAACACACCCTCCACTAGCCAAACACACCTTCCACTAGCCAAACACACCCTCCACTAGCCAAACACACCCTCTACTAGCCAAACACACCCTCTACTAGCCAAATACAGCCTCTACTAGCCAAACACACCCTCCACTAGCCAAACACACCCTCCACTAGCCAAACACACCTTCCACTAGCCAAACACACCTTCCACTAGCCAAACACACCCTCCACTAGCCAAACACACCCTCTACTAGCCAAACACACCCTCTACTAGCCAAATACAGCCTCTACTAGCCAAACACACCCTCCACTAGCCAAACACACCCTCCACTAGCCAAACACACCCTCCACTAGCCAAACACACCCTCCACTAGCCAAACACACCCTCTACTAGCCAAACATACCCTCTACCAGGATAAACACACCCTCTACTAGCCAAATACAGCCTCTACTAGCCAAACACACCCTCTACTAGCCAAATACAGCCTCTACTTGCCAAACACACCCTCCACTAGCCAAACACACCCTCCACTAGCCAAACACACCCTCCACTAGCCAAACACACCCTCTACGAGCCAAACACACCCTCCACTAGCCAAACACACCCTCTACCAGCCAAACACACCCTCTACTAGCCAAACACACCCTCTACTAGCCAAACACACTCTCCCCTGGCCAAACACACCCTCTACTAGCCAAACACACCCTCCACTGGCCAAACACACCCTCTACTAGCCAAACACACCCTCCACTGGCCAAACACAGCCTCTACTAGCCAAACACACCCTCCACTGGCCAAACACAGCCTCTACTAGCCAAACACACCCTCTACCAGCCAAACACACCCTCTACTAGCCAAACACACCCTCCACTGGCCAAACACAGCCTCTACTGGCCAAACACACCCTCTACCAGCCAAACACACCCTCTACTAGCCAAACACACCCTCTACTAGCCAAACACACCCTCTACCAACCAAACACACCCTCTACTAGCCAAACACACCCTCTACTAGCCAAACACAGCCTCTACTAGCCAAACACACTCTCTACTAGCCAAACACACCCTCCACCGGCCAAACACACCCTCTACTAGCCAAACACACTCTCTACTAGCCAAACACACCCTCCACCGGCCAAACACACCCTCTACTAGCCAAACACACCCTCTACTAGCCAAACACATCCTCTACTAGCCAAACTCACCCTCCACTAGCCAAACACACCCTCTACGAGCCAAACACACCCTCTACGAGCCAAACACACCCTCTACGAGCCAAACACACCCTCCACTAGCCAAACACACCCTCTACTAGCCAAACACATCCTCTACTAGCCAAACACACCCTCTACAAGCCAAACACACCCTCTACGAGCCAAACACACCCTCCACTAGCCAAACACACCCTCTACGAGCCAAACACACCCTCTACTAGCCAAACATACCCTCTACTAGCCAAACACACCCTCTACCAGCCAAACACACCCTCTACTAGCCAAACACACCCTCCACTAGCCAAACACACCCTCTACCAGGATAAACACACCCTCCACTAGCCAAACACACCCTCCACTAGCCAAACACACCCTCCACTAGCCAAACACACCCTTCACTAGCCAAACACACCCTCCACTAGCCAAACACACCCTCTACGAGCCAAACACACCCTCTACGAGCCAAACACACCCTCCACTAGCCAAACACACCCTCTACTAGCCAAACACACCCTCTACTAGCCAAACACACCCTCTACGAGCCAAACACACCCTCTACGAGCCAAACACACCCTCCACTAGCCAAACACACCCTCTACGAGCCAAACACACCCTCTACTAGCCAAACATACCCTCTACTAGCCAAACACACCCTCTACCAGCCAAACACACCCTCTACTAGCCAAACACACCCTCTACCAGCCAAACACACCCTCTACTAGCCAAACACACCCTCTACTAGCCAAACACAACCTCTACTAGGATAAACACACCCTCTACTAGGATAAACACACCCTCTACGAGCCAAACACACCCTCCCCTGGCCAAACACACCCTCTACTAGCCAAACACACCCTCTACTAGCCAAACACACCCTCTACGAGCCAAACACACCCTCTGCTAGCCAAACACACCCTCTACGAGCCAAACACACCCTCCGCTAGCCAAACACACCCTCTACTAGCCAAACACACCCTCCACTAGCCAAACACACCCTCCACTAGCCAAACACACCCTCCACTGGCCAAACACACCCTCTACTAGCCAAACACACCCTCTACCAGCCAAACACACCCTCCACTGGCCAAACACACCCTCTACTAGCCAAACACACCCTCTACTAGCCAAACACACCCTCTACCAACCAAACACACCCTCTACTAGCCAAACACACCCTCTACTAGCCAAACACACCCTCTACCAGGATAAACACACCCTCTACTAGCCAAATACAGCCTCTACTAGCCAAACACACCCTCTACTAGCCAAACACACCCTCTACCAGGATAAACACACCCTCTACTAGCCAAACACACCCTCTACTAGCCAAACACACCCTCTACTAGCCAAACACACCCTCTACCAGGATAAACACACCCTCTACTAGCCAAACACACCCTCTACTAGCCAAACACACCCTCTACTAGCCAAACACACCCTCTACCAGGATAAACACACCCTCTACTAGCCAAACACACCCTCTACTAGCCAAATACACCCTCTACTAGCCAAATACAGCCTCTACCAGGATAAACACACCCTCTACTAGCCAAATACAGCCTCTACTAGCCAAACACACCCTCTACTAGCCAAATACACCCTCTACTAGCCAAACACACCCTCTACTAGCCAAACACACCCTCTACTAGCCAAACACACCCTCTACTAGCCAAATACACCCTCTACTAGCCAAACACACCCTCTACTAGCCAAACACACCCTCTACTAGCCAAATACAGCCTCTACCAGGATAAACACACCCTCTACTAGCCAAATACAGCCTCTACTAGCCAAACACACCCTCTACTAGCCAAATACAGCCTCTACCAGGATAAACACACCCTCCACTAGCCAAATACAGCCTCTACTAGCCAAACACACCCTCTACTAGCCAAATACAGCCTCTACCAGGATAAACACACCCTCTACTAGCCAAATACAGCCTCTACTAGCCAAACACACCCTCTACTAGCCAAATACAGCCTCTACCAGGATAAACACACCCTCCACTAGCCAAATACAGCCTCTACTAGCCAAACACACCCTCTACTAGCCAAATACAGCCTCTACCAGGATAAACACACCCTCTACTAGCCAAATACAGCCTCTACCAGGATAAACACACCCTCTACTAGCCAAATACAGCCTCTACTAGCCAAACACACCCTCCACTGGACAAACACACCCTCCACTGGACAAACACAAGCAAAATGCAACATCTACAACATTAATTAATGATAAATAATGTTTTGTGAAGCCGGTGATTTGAGGTCATGTGACCTGATGTTCTGCTTTCATCTCTATTGAGAAATAAACAGTTGAAGCGTCGCCGCAGGACGATCGCATTTTCTTAACATCGAGTCTCCGACGTCTTTAAATCTGAGTTTCATCAACATTTGACGACGTCGCTGGAAACATAAAACTGAGTTAAACACAAAGTGTGTCAATATTGTGGATTAATCTTCTTTAAAACCTCGAATCCAGCTGCACTTTAAGACTGTTAACAAAAACAACCATGTTTTATTGTGAAATTTAAAGGATATTTAGTTTATGATATCTAAAACTGTGGGTTAGGGTGTATTTATATTTATATGGTGTCATTTCTCGAAACTACTTTTTGCAATTAGCACAATTTATGGCCCATATATTTAAACAATAATGTCCAAATGTTTGCACGAGGAGAAAAAGAAGAGCTTTTTAATCAGTCGATAATAAAGTTGAGACCAAATGTTCTGAACTCAAACGAGTCGTGACGGTTAGAAGTTGTCACTCTTTTTAAAAGTCATAAGAAACAAGGTGAGAATACAGAACTGCGCCGTTATTATCAATAGTGGTTTTGTGGATTTTTTCACACAGGAAACATTTCAAGTGGAAACGCAAAACTACCGTTTCCATGACGACGCTGCTCAGGAACTGTTTCCTGAAACGAAAACATGAAAAAAAACGACACATTTTGTAAACAAGGAGTGCTTCGGATAATTTTATTGGATTAAAATGTTTTAAATCAGAAGATGAGAAGAGTTTAACATTTATCTAAAATCTTGTTTGTTTGTATTTAAGGGGATGAAATGTGCTTGTATTTAAAATATAGCACATTTTTCTTTCATAAAATTAGTAAAAAATATTTCATTTATGTATGAAAATAGTATAATATAAAAGTATTTCGGTTGAGAAATTGTTAAGTTAAAATTATACAATATATAATTGATACAAACATAATACATTTGGTTTCGGGTTACAAAAGTAGACCTAGTTTTCTAGTTTGGTTACTTACCCGTGTTGATTTAGTCCAAATGATAGTTTAAAATATACTTCAAGCTAATTAAATGAGCTTGCCTGAAATTCTATTTATCTATTTACCTCGTCTGATGGAAAATCTTGAATTTATTTGTTTTATGTTCAAAGGTTTTTTTTGCTGTTGTCATTTTCCTTTGATGTTTGTGAAATGTTCCAATGACGCTGCATTTGTGTTATTTCATTCTAAAACCACAAAGGAATTTGACTTAATTTCTCAAAGATCTAAAATAAAGTTGAACTCTAGGTTAGTAAATAATACTATTTTTAATTTGTTTTTGCTGTTGTCATTTTCCTTTGATGTTTGTGAAACATTCCAATGACGTTGCATTTGTGTTCTTATTTTATTCTAAAACGACAAAGGAATTTGACTTAATTTCTCAAAGATATAAAATAAAGTTGAACTCTAGGTTAGTAAATAATACTGTGGATGTATATATAACCCCCCCCCCCCCCCCTCCCCCTTCCGGTGACTTTGGCAGTGTGAACTGGTGCCACGTGTGAGGCGTTTGGTTCTAATTACGCTCATTGCTATCGACTGGGCCGCCCGTTTTTTAATTATCTTTCCCATTGATCTGCGCGGCGACGCCACATGCAGGTCAGTGAGCAGCGGCTGGTGGAGGCCGATGTCAGAGGCGGAGCAACAAGATACACAAAGTCACGTTTATGTCACCGGAGTCGCCATTTTGAATTCTTATATAGTTGAAATGGAGAGAAAAAAAAAAATGAACACGCATGGATTTCGGTTCAAACACAACGTCAGATGCGTTTTACTGTTCACCGTGAATTCCTGAAGGAAATAAAATGCCTCTTGTCCTCTCCCAGGATGGACCATGGAGATCGAGGGATGGGCGTCTCTCACCTTCGCTATGAGGAAGAGGAGGGTGAGTCTCTTCATCACATACTTGATGCAAAGGATGAACGATTTGCCTTTTAATTAGGCTTCTGGCAGTTTTCACCCTGAAACGTCCCGCTTCCTCTGGTGCACCTGGAGAGATTGGACGGTCATGTGGGGGGGGGGGCGTCATGTGGAGGGTGGAGGTGGCATGGGGGGGGCGGAGGGAAGCGTCATGGGGGGAGGCATGTGGGGGGGTGGAGGGAAGCGTCGTCGGGGGGATTCATGTGGGGGGTGGGGGCGTTATGTGGGGGGGTGGAGGGCGTCATATGGGGGGTGGAGGAAAACGTCATGTGGGGGGGTGGGGGGCGTCATGTGGGGGGGTGGAGGAAAACGTTATGTGGGGGGGTGGAGGGCGTCATATGGGGGGGTGGAGGAAAACGTCATGTGGGGGGGCGTCATGTTTGGGGGTGGAGGAAAACGTCATGTGGGGGGCGTCATGTTTGGGGGTGGAGGAAAACGTCATGTGGGGGGGTGGTGGGCGTCATGTGGGGGGGTGGAGGGAAACGTCATGTGGGGGGGTGGGGGGCGTTATATGGGGGGGTGGAGGGAAACGTCATGTGGGGGGGTGGGGGGCGTTATATGGGGGGGTGGAGGGAAACGTCATGTGGGGGGGTGGGGGCGTCATGTGGGGGGGTGGAGGGAAACGTCTCTGCCTTTTGCAGATGTTGTTTCCTTCTGGCGTCGTCATGACGACGACCTCCATCTCTCGGTTCGGATGTGAATCATCAGAGCGGAGTTTTAATTTGTAGTCGTTTTCTTCAGGTTATTGTTCTGCCGATGAGGAAGACGGGGGTTGTTTGTGTTGTTTGTGTTGTTTGTGTTGTTTGCGTAGCGCGGCGCTGCAGGGAGTTTCTGGCGCTTTGTAGTAAACAGCAGGTCACAAGGTGGCGTTCGATATTGTTTTGCGTCTCCCAACAGTTCAGTTCGTCCCTCTGGAGGCCAGTCTGCAGTCGCTGCTACTGCAGCGGCTTAATTAGCAGCAGACGATCAATTTCACATCCTTTTTGTTTATTGAGACGCCACATGGTGCAAAACTGAGAGACTCTGAAAAGACGTGATTGGGTTTTATTTGTAAAATGAACGGCGCCGTTGTTAATAAGCAGACAGAAGCTATGAAATGTAATTTATTCAGTTTGTTAACGAGGATTTATTGTTTCTGAAAAGAGCAAAGAATGAATGAAAGTTGTCTGGATAATCTGCCGAGTCTCAACTGTTAAATCTGTCACTTGTCAAATATTCACTCGTTCATCACAACAGAACCTCTGGTCGTATCGACGACTGCTGCTCCCTGCAGGCGTTCGTATCGGCCAGAACATTAAGACCACTGACAGTGTAGTGATTCTTACCTTTAGAACTTAGTCGCTGGTCTGTGTCAGCGAGCCCAGATTAAAAAAAGTGTCAGGATTTGAAGCATTATTATTGTAGCGTTACTATTGTAGCGTTACTACTGTAGTGTTACTATTGTAGCGTTATTATTGTAGTGTTACTACTGTAGTGTTACTACTGTAGTGTTACCATTGTAGCGTTACCATTGTAGCGTTACTACTGTAGTGTTACTATTGTAGCGTTACTATTGTAGCGTTACTATTGTAGCATTATTATGGTAGTGTTACTACTGTAGTGTTACTACTGTAGCGTTACTATTGTAGCGTTACTATTGTAGCATTATTATTGCAAAGTTATTATTGTAGCGTTACTATTGTAGCGTTACTATTGTAGCATTACTACTGTAGTGTTACTATTGTAGCGTTACTATTGTAGCGTTACTATTGTAGCATTGCTATTGTAGCGTTACTATGTAGCGTTACTATTGTAGCATTATTATTGTAGTGTTACTACTGTAGTGTTACTACTGTAGCGTTACTATTGTAGCGTTACTATTGTAGCATTATTATTGTAAAGTTATTATTGCAGCGTTACTATTGTAGCGTTACTAATGTAGCGTTACTACTGTAGCATTATTATTGTAAAGTTATTATTGCAGCGTTACTATTGTAGCGTTACTAATGTAGCGTTACTACTGTAGCATTATTATTGTAAAGTTATTATTGCAGCGTTACTATTGTAGCGTTACTAATGTAGCGTTACTACTGTAGTGTTGTTATTGTAATGTTACTTTTGTAGCGTTACTATTATAGTGTTACTATTGTAGCGTTACCAATGTAGCACTACCCAATGGTACAATTAGTGTTATTATTGTAACATGACTATTGTAGCGTTACTATTGTAGCGTTACTATTGTAGCGTTACTATTGTAGCGTTACCAATGTAGCATTACTACTGTAGCGTTACCATTGTAGCGTTACCATTGTAGCGTTACCATTGTAGCGCTACCATTGTAGCGTTACTATTGTGACTGTCTTGTATTTGGTGCTTTATAAATAAAGTTGAATTGAACATCTAAAGGAGAAGGCAACATCCTGACCCAGCACCAGCAACTTGCACTTGCTCCCTGCACCAGGTAGCGCCGCGCACCTGACGCGGTCACGCTGCATCCGTTTCTGTCCACAGACCATCAGTCCATCTACATCGGCGTCCCCGTACCGCGGGGCTACCGCCGCAAGCGCCGGAGACGGCGCTCCAGCCGCGAGGCCTCCGACGGCGACGGCGACAGGGACCGACGCTACAACCACCACAGACGCCACGAGCCCGAGCGCTACAGAGACATCGACCTGGAGGAGGGACTGATGGACTCGGCGGACCAGAGTCTCCAGGACATCAGCCGCACCAGTGAGTCTCGAGGTGATTGTTTTAAATTCTACTTTCGAAAAGTTCTCCAGCAGTAAGAATCGTCTCCACACCTGGACCGACGCCCCAGAAGTGAAGAAAGTCTGTCCTGTTTTTTGAAAAAGTGTGTTGCTCCAAGCAGCCAATCAGAAATCAAACCCTATATGATGTCATCGGGGGGTTCAGCCAATCACAGTCAAGGTAGGCTCCTCCCCCCCCTTTCACTCCTCCCACAGAGTTTCCGGTCCAACTGCTACTGGTTGATTCTACCGACATACATCCTGAGAAGCGCTCATTTGGTCACAGGAGCTGCATTCAGAATCTGCTGTGTCTGTGTGAGCTGGACTGGCTCCGCCCACACACACGCCCAACTATGGGAAGAGGAGGAAGTGAAGAAAGTGTGTCCTCTCTCTCTCTCTCTCTCTCTCCCCGGCTTGTTCCAGGTTTTAAAAAGTGTGTTGCTCCAAGCAGCCAATCAGAAATCAAACCCTATATAGTGTCATCGGGGGTTCAAGGGAGGCTCCTCCCCCTTTTGACTCCTCCCACAATTTAGCCAGCTCCGCTCTGGCACATGGCGCCACGAGAAGAAGTACTTCCTCCATCTTCCCATAGATGTGTGTGGGCGGAGCCAGTCCAGCTCACACAGACACAGCAGATTCTGAATGTAGCTCCTAGGATCTGATGTTCTAATGGAGGGAAAATCAAGGAGGAGAAATAAAACTTTGAATACGAGTTAAAAGGCTGAAAATCTCGATGACATGACGCCTTTAAAACCGCAAAAAAGAGACGCCGGAGCTGGTTTGACTCATATTTCAGGATCCGTCACGTCCCACCGATAAATCCTCATCGTGACGGAATTCCCCGCGGGCGTTCACGATATATACGCCCGTACGAACATAAAGCAGCGAGAGGATATCCGTCAACTTCGCCGTTAGCAGCCGTCGATAAAGCGCTTCCATGTCATCGAGCGGCCGGCGGAGGATTAAGGGACTCGCCCAGCGGACGGTAATTACCGGGCCCAGAGGGCGACGCCGCGGTCAGCTGACTCCTCGCCGGCCGGGTTTAACCCACATAACACTTCACAGTGTGACCCGGCGGTTATTCAATCGTCACCGCCTGGAAAAAACACACAAAAAAAAACAACACACGAAGCAAATACAGCAGGGTGATGCTGATGTGACGAGAGGATGACTTTTAGATTTAAACTTTAAAGTTCTAGTGAAATGAAGGTTCCACCTCCAGAACTCTCTGGTGTCTCTTCTAGAACATTTTCCTGCTAACTGGATGAAGGTCAAATGTTAAAACACGACAATCTACGAGAAAATAGCCGATAAACGTTGGTATTTCCTCTGCTGGGCGGAGCTTCTGACAATAACAGAGTGACATCACGAGTTGTGCACACGCCCAAGTTGTGTTTACATTATGGAGGATCAGAGTTTTGACCACCAAGAGGCTGAATTGAACCAGATTTCATCATCATCGTCATTTCAAACCCAGTGATTGATGAAGAAGACAGCTCCCACTAGCCGCCCGAGCTAGCGGCTCCCACTAGCCGCTAGCCGCTAGCCGTGATCCTTTTCTCCTCTCTGGTCTCTTCCAGGCTCAATCTTTCATCAAGGCTCATAAAACGCCGACTAGAACTTCAAAACACTGTAAAAACTTGGATATTTAAGAGGAAACAAGCCGATATAAACACAACAGATCGAGATCTGCACAACTCGTGATGTCACACATAGGCTCCGCCCACAATGGCCCACGAAGAAGAAGGATTCCCCCGACTTCCTCGGCTGGAGATTCAAAATTCAAATAACTTTGTTATACGACAACAGTGGAGGGGCAGAGTCGGAGGAACCTTACAAGTAGAACCACAACTATCGTTTTTTACAAAGTAGCGTGTTACATTTCACTGGGACTTTAAAGTTCATATTATAAAATAGTACAAGAACGCTTGTGAAAGAAAGTTGGGGGAAATTATTTCTCACTTGTTGGAACTTCGATTTTTTTTTAAAAAAGAGAAAAATTTTAGTCCTTTTCCATGAAATCTGAGCGTTATTTTTAACCTTGAGATCAAAAAGTCACATTTTCTCCACTGTTGTGTAAACAAACGTCGTTTTCACTTTAAAACGTCTCGTAAACGCGGATCGACGTTGTTTTGTGGACAAACGACTCCATCAGCTGATGTAGTTTGTGTAGTTTTGAGAACAACGATCCCGTGGAAGTGGAACATCAGACGTTGTGTCCTCTGGTGTCCTCAGTGTCTCCGGCGGCGGAGCGTCTCCGCTACATCCTGAGTGAAGACGACGACCTGAACACCCCGACGCTCTTCACCGAGATGGACACTCTGCAGAGGGAGGGGGACGAGCTGGAGTGGAAGGAGTCCGCCAGGTGCTGCTGCACTCACACATGTTCACACTCACACATGTTCACACTCACACATGTTCACACTCGCACACGTTCACACTCACTCACACACGTTCACACTCACTCACACATGTTCACACTCACACACGTTCACACTCACTCACACATGTTCACACTCACTCACTCACACATGTTCACACTCACACACGTTCACACTCACTCACACATGTTCACACTCACACACGTTCACACTCACTCACACATGTTCACACTCACTCACACATGTTCACACTCACACATGTTCACACTCACTCACGCATGTTCACACTCACTCACACATGTTCACACTCACACATGTTCACACTCACTCACACATGTTCACACTCACTCACGCATGTTCACACTCACTCACACATGTTCACACTCACTCACGCATGTTCACACTCACTCACACATGTTCACACTCACACATGTTCACACTCACACATATTTACATTCACACACACACACACTTACACTCACACACACACACACACACTTACACTCACACACACACTTACACTCACACATTCACACTCCCACATGTTCACACTCACACACACACACACACACACATGTTCACATACACTTACACACACACTCTCACATGTTCACACACATTCACACGTGTTCACACTCACACATGTTCACACACACTCACACACACAGACACACTCACATTCACACTCACTCACGTTCACACTCACATTCACACACACTCACACACACACTCACACACACACACACTCACACTCACACACATTCACACTCACACACACACTCACACACATTCACACTCACACACACTCACACTCACACACACACACACTCACACTCACACTCACACACATTCACACTCACACACACTCACACACACACTCACACACACACACACTCACACTCACACTCACACACATTCACACTCACACACACTCACACACATTCACACTCACTACGACGTTCCTCGGCTTCTTCTCCAACGATTCCTCCTCCAACTCCGTGGAAAAGCGTTTTATATTTCTCCACCTATATGACTCTCGGCACCCGTCAGGTTTTCGACACAGGAATTCCACTGAGATCAGTTGTGGACTGGAGACCAGAGGACACGTCAGCGGGCGGTTGTTGTCACTCTGTCAGTGGACAGGAAGTGGACGGTGACTCTCTCCTGTCCTGTGGCCTTCAGGTGGGTGAAGTTCGAGGAGAAGGTGGAGGAGGGGGGCGAGAGGTGGAGCAAACCCCACGTGTCCACGCTGTCGCTGCACAGCCTGTTTGAGCTGCGGACGTGTCTCCAGACGGGGACGGTCCTCCTGGACCTGGACGGATACTCGCTGCCGCAGATAGTCGGTGAGAAGATCCACACATTTCCTGTCGTTCTTTTTAAAAGGTGCAGCAAAAAAAAACAACCAGGCCTCGTTTACACGACGAGGTTCCAAGTGAAAACACTTTTTTTTTTTGTGTTCTTGTTTCGGAAAAGTTTGAGAAAGTTCTGAAAACATCATTATTGTTGATTTGATATGAGGCAGTAATAAACTCCTCTCTACAGTAAAGTAATAAATGTAGGAATGTTTACATGTTTTCTCTCAAAAGACAACTTGAGGTTAGTAGAAGGTGAGAAAAGAAGCAGGACAAAGTATTTTAGTTCCATGTGGACAATGTGACGTTATCGTCTCTAATAAACTAGTTCTATGTTTAAACCATGTGGGCAATGTGGGTCATCGTCTCTAATAAACTAGCTCTATGTTTAAACCACGAGGATAATGTGGGGGACTGCATGACGTTATCGTCTCTAATAAACTAGTTCTATCTTTAAACCATGTGATGTCATCATCTCTAATAAACTAGCTCTATATTTAAACCATGTGACGTCATCGTCACTAATAAACTAGCTCTATGTTTAGACCATGTGACGTCATCGTCTCTAATAAACTAGCTCTGTGTTTAAGCCATGAGGACAATGTGACGTTATCATCTCTAATAAACTAGTTCTATGTTTAAACCATGAGGACAATGTGGGGGTCTGAGTGACGTCATCGTCTCTAAGAAACTAGTTCTACAATCAAACCATGAGGACAATGTGACGTTATCGTCTCTAATAAACTAGCTCTATTTTTAAACCACGAAGACAATGTGGGGGTCTGAGTGACGTCATCATCTCTAATAAACTAGTTCTACGTTTAAACCATGAGGACAATGTGACGTTATCGTCTCTAATAAACTAGCTCTATGTTTATACCATGAGGACAATGTGACGTTATCGTCTCTAATAAACTAGCTCTATGTTTAAAACCTCACAATCTCTTTATTAATCCCTGGAGAAATTCTTCATCAACGCAGCAGCAACAGAACGTTTCCAGGTCAA
This sequence comes from Blennius ocellaris, assembly GCF_963422515.1. NCBI lineage: Eukaryota > Metazoa > Chordata > Actinopteri > Blenniiformes > Blenniidae > Blennius > Blennius ocellaris. Next base: position 369,097 of record NC_137656.1, on the reverse strand, counting down.
ACGCAACACAAACGATTGTGACTATTTTCAGTGAGTTTATCGCGGAGGAGGACGCAGCGTCACGGGGGCGTAAATCGCCCGCTACCGCGGAGGAACGAGTCGTTCTCCTCGGCGGGATGGAGTTTTAAAACGGTGACGTGTGGCTGCAGAGCGCCGCGTCGCTGGGCGGCGGCTTTACCAACATTCACGTCGATAACTTTGCGGCGTTTTGAGCGTAAAATCCGCCCAAACAGCGACGTGTCGTCACGAACAGTCGGTTAGCACAACGGCGCTAGTTCCGTTAGCATGCTAGAGCTGACCGCAAACTGTGGAACGGATTCCCTGACTCGCTACTCCGCGTCTCATTGAGACTCGCCTCCGTTCCGGGAATCCAGTCCACATTTTCCAGGCGCAAAGCTCAGGAGGCTCCCATTAAAAAAATAAATAAATAGCGGTAAATTTGAGAAAAGTGAAAATAGAACATACTTTTATTGACAACTCAGCAAACCGCTTCCAACAAAAATCAGATTAAAAAACAGAAAATGCCAGGGGACTACTTGCTGAAACGACCTGTGTTTTTTTTTTTTTTTTTTTATGTCTGACGTCACGACCTCTCTTTTTCCCCCCAGATGACATCATCGAGCGTCAGATCGAGGAGGGCGCTCTTCCGCCGGAGCTCCGGGAGAAGATCAGCTTCGTGCTGCTCAGGAAACACCGACACCAGACCAAGAAGCCCATCCACCGCTCGCTGGCCGACATGGGGAAGTCCAGCTCAGGCAGTGAGTGTGTGTGTGTGTGTGTGTGTGTGTGTGTGTGTGTGTGTGTGTGTGTGTGTGTGTGTGTGTGTGTGTGTGTGTGTGTGTGTGTGTGTGTGTGTGTGTGTGTGTGTGTGTGTGTGTGTGTGTGTGTGTGTGTGTGTGAGAGACAGTGTTTTTCAACCTTTTTGAGCCAAGGAACACTTTTTTCTTTGTAAAACTCTGGAGGCACACCACCACCCGATTTTGTTTTGTTTTGTTTTATTTTGTTTTATTTTATTTTATTTTATTTTATTTTATTTTATTTTATTTTATTTTATTTTATTTTATTTTATTTTATTTTATTTTATTTTATTTTATTTTATTTTATTTTATTTTATTTTATTTTATTTTATTTTATTTTGTTTTGTTTTGTTTTGTTTTGTTTTGTTTTGTTTTGTTTTGTTTTTCATTTCCCCCATTTTTTAAATTTATTTATTTATTTTATTTTATTAGAATTTTTAAAAAATATATTTATATATTTTCATATTATATTTTTATATTTTATTATATTAATTAATTTATTTTATTTTATTTTGAGTCACTGAACAAGTACAAAACTTTCCTCTTAAAATCGACATTAGAAATGATCCTTTTCTCATTATTTAAAGACAAAAAGATTAAATCAAAATCTTTCAGAAGGAAATCTTTTCATTGCACTCAGACAAACTCATATTTCCAGCATTTTAATGTAAAAGTTACCGGGTTTGTCAACAACCAGTAGAATGCGGATAGACAGGCTGACCGGCGTTGCCAGATAAATGGGTATCCCCCAATCGGGGAACCAAACTTCATGCATTTCTGTGTTTATGGTTTTTTAATCACTTTTTATTTGACCTTTTTCAAAATTTTTGTTTCAAACAATATTAACAATGACACCAACTTACAGCAGAATTTTTTTTCCAAATCCAACTTTGACTCTAAACGTCCTCTAAAACTGTGTTTTTCAACCTTTTTGAGCCGAGGAACACTTTTTTCTTAGGAAACATCTGGAGTCACACCTCCACCACCTGAAAATGTTAAAATGTTAAACTCTGTAGCCTCTATTAACAATATAAAGTCTTTCTCGTCAAAGTTTTATCAACACGGAGATTAACCAGACTGACGTCTGTCACTTTACATTTCACCGGCAAAGTTCTGTGCTGCCCTCTAGTGGTGAAGAGTATTTATACAGGATTACTCTGCAACACACTGTCGCTGTGAGAGCAAATGATTTTTTTAGGAAAAAATGTGAAATGTGATGATTTCCCACGACTCACCTGACGAGATTTGGAGGAAACACCAGTGTGCCGCGGCACAGTGGTTGAAAAACACTGGTGTACCCCCCCCCCCCTCCCCCCTCCCCTCCCCCACCCCATCCAGGATGATCAATAACTGACCTCCAGCTTTGACAAAATGGTGATCATGGCACCATTTGTGCTCCAGCGCTGGAATACCATGATGAACTGTGTGTGTTACGACATGCCATCACGGTGTGTGTGTGTGTGTGTGTGTGTGTGTGACTGGTTGTGTTTGTGTTCCCGGGGTAATATTAACTGGATGGTGTCGAGGACGAGGTTCACTTCCTCCTCCGGGGAGACGCATTAATGTTTGATGAGTTAATTACCGCCCTGGTGTTTCCACATCTCATCAGCTCAAGCCATCATAAAGCATCGCCGACTAAAAACGCTCCTGTTTGTTTCCTTCCTGCCTCCCTGTTTCGGCCCCGGCAGCTCGGAACGCCGGTTCCCGAGGCGGTCCCGGACCGGGTCCCGGTCCCGGTCCCGGTCCGGGTCCGGGTCCGGGACCGGGCGTGGGACAGATGTCCAACTATAACCGATCCACAGAGGACCTGCGAATGAAGCAGCAGCCCTCGAACTACGGTCACCTGCGTGAGTTTCCACTGCAACTGGTTGATTCTGGAGAAAGAAAAAAAAAAAAAATAATAATAACTAGAAAATTCCCGCGGAAATTTTATTGTCTGCCACCTGCCGCCCCCTGCTGCCGAGCGAGGCCGCGGCGGGGTCAAAAGTACGTGGAAACCATGTCATTATCTAGTGATTCTCCATCGCAGCGCCACCACGAGGCCACCCTCCAAATTTCAGCTCATTTGAACAAAGTTGTTAGCATGCGCTGCTAACACGTGCGATTTAAGTACGTGGAAACCATGTCATTATCTAGTGATTCTCCATCGCAGCGCCACCACGAGGCCACCCTCTAAATTTCAGCTCATTTGAACAAATTTGTTAGCATGCGATGCTAACAGCGATTTAAGTAATTTTCACCGTTTTTTACGTTTTGTTCGGAAACCGTTTGCGATATCCAAAATCTGAATAGATCCGCACCTTACAGAGGCAGGCACAATTAATAACAATAAACATAGCAGTCGTAATACGGGAGAAAAAAAAATATGGAACATAACAGAAGTAATACATGGTTGAGGTTTTTCTCACGTATTACTTCTGTTATGTTCCATATTAACTTTTTTCTCCCGTATTACGACTGCTATGTTTATTATTATTATTATTTTATTTACTTTTTCTTTCTCCAGTTGCTTTTTTAAAATTTGATTATATTTTTGGCATCACTGCTGTCTGGGGTAACCGCACGGGTTTTTAAGGGATAGGCTAATAGCTAGTAGCCTAATGCCCATTTCGGTTACAAGTATATTGTGGAAACGGTGAAAAATCACAGGTGTGTGAACTTACGTACCAGGAACTGCACAAAAATTCATCAACTGCACTTCTACTGAAACTGTAACCGAAATAAACCATTCATTCATTCATTCTACCGACGTACATCCTGAGATGTGCTCATTTGATCCCAGGAGCTGCATTCAGAATCTGCTGTGTCTGTGTGAGCTGGACTGGCTCCGCCCACACACACGCCCATCTATGGGAAGAGGAGGAAGTGTGTCCTCTGTTTTTTAAAAAGTGTGTCGCTCCAAGCAGCCAATCAGAAATCAAACCCTATATCGTGTCATCGGGGGGGAGGTTCAAGGTAGGCTCCTCCCCCTTTTGACTCCTCCCCAGAAGTGAAGAAAGTCTGTCCTCTGTTTTTTTTAAAAAGTGTGTTGCTCCAAGCAGCCAATCAGAAATCAAACCCTATATGATGTCATCCGGGGGGTTCAGCCAATCACAATCAAGGTAGGCTCCTCCTCCCCCCCTTTTGACTCCTCCCACAATTTAGCCAGCTCTGCTCTGGCACATGGCGCCACGAGAGGAAGTTCTTCCTCCCTCTACCCCAAAGATGGGCGTGTGTGTGGGCGGAGCCAGTCCAGCTCACACAGACACAGCAGATTGTGAATGCAGCTTCTGGGCCATGTGAAAGTATGAAGCTGATATATTTAAATTAGTTAATTAATTAATTGGTTTGTCCCCCCCCCCCCCCCCCCCCCCCCCAGGCCACGCCCAGAGCCGGAGCATGAACGACATCGCAGACACTCCGAGCACCGACCAGGTGAGATAATCCCACGTTGTAATCACATTACAATCCTCCGCCCGGCTCACACTCGCCCGTCCGACGCTGTAACGTCGGTATTCATGTTCCGGGGCGGCGGGAAGCGTCTCTTTCTCTGCTGCCGCCTGCCGTCTCTCAAGGCGACGCTCATTTTCCACCTGGTCGCTTTCCATTACGGGACGGATCACGTCGTCAGTCTCTCGCCGTTTGGCGAGTGAGGAGGCTGACGGCGGGTGACGGTGGGTGACGGCGAGCGACGGCGAGTGCCGGAGGAAGTGTGCCGCCGCATATCTGACTCATTAGAGGCGCCGGGAAGCAGGATTCTTCATAAGGAGATGAAAGCTTTATGCTCAAAGGAGCCAATTTCACCGTTTGCCTCCAAAAAACATGGAGAAAAAAAGGCTTTATTTTAGAAAACAAAACGGTTGTATTACTAAAGTGTCACAGGGAGGATTTCTATATATTTCATTATATTTTTAGTTGTTGCTGCCATTTTTAGTAAATGTTTATTTTCCATTTAGCTTCTTTATATAGTTTGTTTTTTAGACGCAGGACGTTTCCCACTTTTAGCGACACCAACACATTTTTAAAAATGTTTTCCCTTTGATTTTTTTTCCCATTTTTATTTTTTCTATATTTTCCCCATTTTTTCTTATATTACTCTTCTTTCTTTTCCTTCTATCTTTATCTTTCCCTCATTACTATATTCTTTTTTCCTCTAAATCAATTTGTGCTTGTTTCCTTTTTATTTTCTTATTTTATCTTTTTTTAAACCTTTTTTCTTTCTTTTCATTTTTCTTCCCATTTTCATTTTTCCATTTTCTTTTTCTCTTTCCTGTTTTTCTTTCTTCTTTGTTCCTATTTTTTTTACTTTTTCTTTTCAATTTTTCCAATATTTCTTTTCTTTATTTTTCCCATTTTGGTCTTATATTACTCTTCTTTTTTTCTTATCTTTCTATTTTCTCTTTTTCTTCCTTTTTCCATTTTCTTTTTTTCTTTCCTGCTTTTTCAATTTTTTCTTTGTTGCAATTTTTTTCTCTTTTCTTTTTCTTTTCCTTTTTTATCAATTTCCCCCTGTAAGTTATGATTCGCTCGTTGTTTTACCGTCTTTTTTTCTCTTTTCATCTTTTCATCCCGGAGATTAGACCTTTTTAAGAACCAGTGTTAAATGCAAATTAGCTCAAAATGAAAACAAAGGATTATTAACGATGGAGAGGAGCTGAGGAGCCGCATGCAGTCGCAGGTTGCAGGATGCCGATTACAGGTTGCCGGTTGTAGGTTGCAGGATGTCGGTTGCAGGTCGCAGGTTGTAGGTTGCAGGATGCAGGTTTCAGGATGCAGGTTGTAGGTTGCCGGTTGCAGGATGCAGGTTGCAGGTTGTAGGTTGCCGGTTGCATGTTGTAGGTTGCAGGTTGCTGGTTGTAGGTTGCAGGATGCCGGTTGCAGGTTGCAGGATGTCGGTTGCAGGTCGCAGGTTGCTGGTTGTAGGTTGCAGGATGCAGGTTGCAGGTTTCAGGATGCAGGTTGTAGGTTGCAGGATGCAGGTTGCCGGTTGCATGTTGTAGGTTGCTGGTTGTAGGTTGTAGGTTGCAGGATGCCGGTTGCAGGATGCCAGTTGCAAGATGCCGGTTGTAGGTTGCAGGATGCCGGTTGCAGGTTGCTGGTTGCAGGTTGCTGGTTGTAGGTTGCAGGTTGTTGGTTGTAGGTTGCAGGTTGCAGTATCCCGGTTGCATGTTGTAGGTTGCAGGTTGCTGGTTGTAGGTTGCAGGATGCCGGTTGCAGGATGCCAGTTGCAGGTTGCAGGTTGCAGGTTGCAGGTTGCAGGTTGCAGGATGCCGGTTGCTGGTTGCTGGTTGCAGGTTGCTGGTTGCAGGTTACAGGTTGTTGGTTGTAGGTTGCAGGTTACAGGTTGTAGGTTGTAGGTTGCAGGATACCGGTTGCAGGTTGCAGGTTGCCGGAATGATGTCAAAGGAATGAGGACGACCCCCGGTCGGTGCTTCCAGCCCCTCACTGGGTCACATGTGACTCTGGAAGCAGAGCCGGTTGTGACTCTGGATTGTTTGATGCTCCATGGTCGATACTGAGCGGCGCTCCGGGGACAGCATGGATCTGATTGGCCGGTCCTCGTGCTCGCCGCCTCACATGCAGCCACAGATTGAGGCTATGGGTTATTGACGCCTCTATCGGGTGTCATCAGGCTCCGGGCCTACTTCCTGCCGCTCCTTCACACTCGGCCAGAGCGTCCGCTTCGCTTCCTTCAGGCCCTTTTCAAGCCAGATTGAGTTTTTTGTTTTTTGTTTTTAATCTCACATGTCTGAATGTTTAAAAAAAAATTTTACTTGAATGATGGGAAATCTGGTCTCTGTGACGCCTCTGGAGAGTCGAGTCACTAAAGGCTGTCAACAACCTGGAAACATGATAGAGGGGGAAGATGCTCTATAATCTGATGTTAGAGGAGGAAGATGCGCTATAATCTGGTGTTAGAGGAGGAAGATGCTCTATAATCTGGTGTTAGAGGAGGAAGATGCTCTATAATCTGGTGTTAGAGGAGGAAGATGCTCTATAATCTGATGTTAGAGGAGGAAGATGCTCTATAATCTGGTGTTAGAGGAGGAAGATGCTCTATAATCTGATGTTAGAGGAGGAAGATGCTCTATAATCTGGTGTTAGAGGAGGAAGATGCTCAATAATCTGATGTTAGAGGAGGAAGATGCTCTATAATCTGGTGTTGGAGGAGGAAGATGCTCTATAATCTGGTGTTAGAGGAGGAAGATGCTCAATAATCTGATGTTAGAGGAGGAAGATGCTCTATAATCTGATGTTAGAGGAGGAAGATGCTCTATAATCTGGTGTTAGAGGAGGAAGATGCTCTATAATCTGGTGTTAGAGGAGGAAGATGCTCAATAATCTGATGTTAGAGGAGGAAGATGCTCTATAATCTGGTGTTGGAGGAGGAAGATGCTCTATAATCTGACGGTAGAGGAGCAAGATGCTCTATAATCTGGTATTAGAGGAGGAAGATGCTCTATAATCTGGTATTAGAGGAGGGAGATGCTCTATAATCTGGTATTAGAGGAGGGAGATGCTCTATAATCTGGTATTAGAGGAGGAATATGCTCTATAATCTGGTGTTAGAGGAGGGAGATGCTCTATAATCTGGTGGGATTACCTCGGGTAACTCTCCGCCTCTTCCCTGCAGCTGAAGAACAAGTTCATGAAGAAGATTCCTCGTGACGCCGAGGCGTCCAACGTGTTGGTGGGCGAGGTGGACTTCCTCAACAAGCCCTTCGTGGCCTTCGTCCGCCTGGCCCAGGCCACCACGCTGGGCGGCCTGACGGAGGTCCCCGTTCCCACCAGGTATGAGCCCGGTCCTGACTCCGCCCCTCCCCCCCCCTCCACCCTCCACACCACCGCCTCACGTCTCGCCGCCGCCCCTCCAGGTTCCTCTTCATCCTCCTCGGCCCTCAAGGCAAGGCCAAGTCGTACAACGAGATCGGCCGCGCCATCGCCACCCTGATGGTGGACGACGTGAGTAATTACCTGCCAGTTTCTCAGGTTTTAATTTGAAAGGGAACTCCAACAGGAAATGTTTCCTCAAGCTGGGATGTTGGTCATTTATTGATTCATGCTTATTACTTCATACTTTTTTTTTTTACTTTTACTGGTAATTTACTGCTAATTGTTTCGCTATTAATGGTAAATTGTTGATATTTTTTACCTTTACGAGTAATTTATTGGTAGTTTTCCACCATTCCTGGTACTTTATTGATGCTTTTCAACTTTTACTGATACTTTATTCATACTTTTCCACTTTTCCTGGTAATATATTGATACATTTTCACTATTAACGCTGAAACACTTCCTGTTCCTGTTGCAGCTCTTCAGTGACGTGGTGTAACGGTGAAATGCTTCCTCTTCCTCCTACAGCTCTTAAGCGATGTGGTGTAACGGTGAAATGCTTCCTCTTCCTGTCACAGCTCTTCAGTGACGTGGTGTTACAGTGAAATGCTTCCTCTTCCTCCTACAGCTATTAAGCGACGTGGTGTAACGGTGAAATGCTTCCTCCTACAGCTGTTCAGTGACGTGGTGTAACGGTGAAATGCTTCCTCTTCCTGTCGCAGCTCTTCAGTGATGTGGTGTAACGGTGAAATGCTTCCTCTTCCTGTCACAGCTGTTCAGCGACGTGGTGTAATGGTGAAATGCTTCCTCTTCCTCCCACAGCTCTTCAGTGACGTGGTGTAACGGTGAAATGCTTCCTCTTCCTCCCACAGCTCTTCAGTGACGTGGTGTAACGGTGAAATGCTTCCTCTTCCTCCCACAGCTCTTCAGCGACGTGGTGTAACGGTGAAATGCTTCCTCCTCCTCCCGCAGGTCTTCAGCGACGTGGTGTAACGGTGAAATGCTTCCTCCTCCTCCCACAGCTCTTCAGCGACGTGGTGTAACAGTGAAATGCTTCCTCTTCCTGTAGCAGCTCTTCAGTGACGTGGTGTAACGGTGAAATGCTTCCTCCTCCTCCCGCAGCTCTTCAGCGACATGGTGTAACATTGAAATGCTTCCTCTTCCTCCCGCAGCTCTTCAGTGACGTGGTGTAACAGTGAAATGCTTCCTCTTCCTGTAGCAGCTCTTCAGTGACGTGGTGTAACGGTGAAATGCTTCCTCTTCCTCCTACAGCTCTTAAGCGACGTGGTGTAACGGTGAAATGCTTCCTCTTCCTGTCACAGCTCTTCAGCGACGTGGTGTAACGGTGAAATGCTTCCTCCTACAGCTGTTCAGTGACGTGGTGTAACAGTGAAATGCTTCCTCTTCCTCCCGCAGCTCTTCAGCAACGTGGTGTAACGGTGAAATGCTTCCTCTTCCTCCCACAGCTCTTCAGTGACGTGGTGTAACGGTGAAATGCTTCCTCTTCCTCCCACAGCTCTTCAGCGACGTGGTGTAACGGTGAAATGCTTCCTCTTCCTCCCGCAGCTCTTCAGCGACGTGGTGTAACGGTGAAATGCTTCCTCTTCCTGTAGCAGCTCTTCAGTGACGTGGTGTAACAGTGAAATGCTTCCTCTTCCTGTAGCAGCTCTTCAGTGACGTGGTGTAACGGTGAAATGCTTCCTCTTCCTCCCGCAGCTCTTCAGTGACGTGGTGTAACAGTGAAATGCTTCCTCCTCCTCCCACAGCTCTTCAGTGACGTGGTGTAACGGTGAAATGCTTCCTCTTCCTCCCACAGCTCTTCAGTGACGTGGTGTAACGGTGAAATGCTTCCTCTTCCTCCCGCAGCTCTTCAGCGACGTGGTGTAACGGTGAAATGCTTCCTCTTCCTGTAGCAGCTCTTCAGTGACGTGGTGTAACAGTGAAATGCTTCCTCTTCCTGTAGCAGCTCTTCAGTGACGTGGTGTAACGGTGAAATGCTTCCTCCTCCTCCCGCAGCTCTTCAGGGACGTGGTGTAACGGTGAAATGCTTCCTCCTCCTCCCGCAGCTCTTCAGCGACGTGGTGTAACGGTGAAATGCTTCCTCCTCCTCCCGCAGCTCTTCAGCGACGTGGTGTAATGGTGAAATGCTTCCTCTTCCTCCCACAGCTCTTCAGTGACGTGGTGTAACAGTGAAATGCTTCCTCTTCCTCCTACAGCTCTTAAGCGACGTGGTGTAACGGTGAAATGCTTCCTCTTCCTGTAGCAGCTCTTCAGTGACGTGGTGTAACAGTGAAATGCTTCCTCCTCCTCCCGCAGCTCTTCAGCGACATGGTGTAACATTGAAATGCTTCCTCCTCCTCCCGCAGCTCTTCAGCGACATGGTGTAACATTGAAATGCTTCCTCTTCCTCCTACAGCTCTTCAGTGACGTGGTGTAACGGTGAAATGCTTCCTCTTCCTGTAGCAGCTCTTCAGTGACGTGGTGTAACAGTGAAATGCTTCCTCCTCCCGCAGCTCTTCAGTGACGTGGTGTAACGGTGAAATGCTTCCTCTTCCTGTAGCAGCTCTTCAGTGACGTGGTGTAACAGTGAAATGCTTCCTCCTCCTCCCGCAGCTCTTCAGTGACGTGGTGTAACGGTGAAATGCTTCCTCCTCCTCCCACAGCTCTTCAGCGACGTGGCCTACAAGGCCCGGGACCGGGAGGACCTCATCGCGGGGATAGACGAGTTCCTGGACGAGGTCATCGTTCTCCCACCGGGGGAGTGGGATCCCAAGATCCGCATCGAGCCGCCGAAGAAAGTCCCGTCGGCCGACAAAAGGTTGGACCGCCGTCACGGCGAATAGATAGAAACAGGAACAAAACTCTGGACGCTGCCGCGACAAGACGAGGGACACAGGAAGTCAATGTTCAGGAGTGAAAATCCATTCACTCGTCCGCAGGAAGTCGGTGTTTTCCCTCAACGAGCTGGGCCAGATGAACGGCACGGCCGGAGGAGGAGGCGCAGGAGGAGGAGGAGGAGGAGGAGGCCTGGCGGAGGACGAGGAGATGCCGGCTCAGCACGAGCTGGGGGAGGAGCTGGCCTTCACCGGACGGTAGGAGACGCCATGTTGGATCTCAGCTGCTTCCACACAGAAAAAGAAACAATATTGTTGTTGTTTTTAAAAATTTTTGATCGCATCATGAAAGGTAATAAATGTTTAACATACAAAGGTCGTTAAACATAAAGCAGATTATTGCAGGAAGTTGAGAAACGACAATCCCCAAATTCCACTTGTCCCTGAACCGTCCGGTAAAAACAATATAAGACCACAAATAATAATAATGATAAAGGGGGAAAAAATGTATACTAATACTTTTATTATTGATGCACTTTTCTAGTGTTTTTATTATTTGTAGTAAAAATAATAATTATAATTTTTATTAAATAATTTAATTGTTTAATACTTTTATTATTGATGTACATTTCTCGTATTAGTAGTAGTAAAAATAGTAATAATAATTTTTATTACATTTTTTAATTGTTTTACACTTATATTATTCATGTACTTTCCTTGTATTATTATTAGTAGTAAAAATAGTCATTATAATTTTTATTAAATAATTTTATTGTATTGGATGTACAGTTTTTGTATTAGTAGTAGTAAAAATAGTAATAGTTTTATTAAATAATAATCTAATTGTTTTATACATTTATGTACTTTTCTCGTATTATTATTAGTAGTAAAAATAGTAATTATCATTGTTATTAAATAATAATTTTATTGTTTTATACTTTTATTATTTATGTACTTTCTATTATTATTAATAGTAATAATTATATTTTTTTATTAAATAATGATAATAATAATTTAGTAGTTTTCTACTTTAATTTTGTATGTACTTTTCTATTAGAAGTCGTAATAGTAGCAGTAATAAATATTAATAACAATGCCAACAACAATAATAATAACAATGACGATAATAACAATACAAACAACAACAATAAAAGTATTAAAATAAACAAATGACTGACTAGACAGGTGCGTTTAATTCCAGCTTTTTAAATAATAAAAGTATAAAACCATGAGCTTATTATTGAATAAAGTTTAATCCCAGCTTTTTAAATAATAAAAGTATAAAACCATGAGCTTATTATTGAATAAAGTTTAATCCCAGCTTTTTAAATAATAAAAGTATAAAACCATGAGCTTATTATTGAATAAAGTTTAATCCCAGCTTTTTAAATAATAAAAGTATAAAACCATGAGCTTATTACTGAATAAAGTTTAATCCCAGCTTTTTAAATAATACAAGTATAAAACCATGAGCTTATTATTGAATAAAGTTTAATTCCAGCTTTTTAAATAATACAAGTATAAAACCATGAGCTTATTATTGAATAAAGTTTAATTCCAGCTTTTTAAATAATACAAGTATAAAACCATGAGCTTATTACTGAATAAAGTTTAATTCCAGCTTTTTAAATAATACAAGTATAAAACCATGAGCTTATTATTGAATAAAGTTTAATTCCAGCTTTTTAAATAATACAAGTATAAAACCATGAGCTTATTACTGAATAAAGTTTAATTCCAGCTTTATAAATAATACAAGTATAAAACCATGAGCTTATTATTGAATAAAGTTTAATTCCAGCTTTTTAAATAATAAAAGTATAAAACCATTAGCTTATTATTGAATAAAGTTTAATTCCAGCTTTTTAAATAATAAAAGTATAAATCAATTAGCTTATTATTGAATAAAGTTTAATTCCAGCTTTTTAAATAATAAAAGTATAAAACAATTAGCTTATTATTGAATAAAGTTTAATTCCAGCTTTATACATAATAAAAGTATAAAACCATGAGCTTATTATTGAATAAAGTTTAATTCCATCTTTTTAAATAATAAAAGTATAAAACAATTAGCTTTTTATTGAATAAAGTTTAATTCCAGCTTTATAGATAATAAAAGTATAAAACCATGAGCTTATTATTGAATAAAGTTTAATTCCAGCTTTATAGATAATAAAAGTATAAAACCATGAGCTTATTACTGAATAAAGTTTAATCCCAGCTTTTTAGATAATAAAAGTATAAAACCATGAGCTTATTATTGAATAAAGTTGAGTGCTAGCTAAGAGGCGTGTCTGTGCAGCTTCTGCGGCGGCCTGTTCCTGGACATCAAGCGGAAGCTGCCCTGGCTGCCCAGCGATTTCTACGAGGGTTTCCACCTGCAGTCCATCTCCGCCGTGCTCTTCATCTACCTGGGCTGCATCACCAACGCCATCACCTTCGGCGGCCTGCTGGGCGACGCCACCGACAACTACCAGGTCAGGAGCCACAGGAAGCGGCGCCGTTTCTGAACGTCCGACTTCCTGTCGACTCCGTCCAGCCGCTAAAAGTCTCAAGTTCCACCAGAAAACATCCACGTGGTGGTTTTTTTAATATCTATTTGTTCTGTCTTACGTCTTAATTTAAAGTCCCAGTGAAATGTAACACGCTACTTTGTAAAAAAACGATAGTTGTGGTTCTACTTGTAAGGTTCCTCCGACTCTGCTCCACCACTGTTGTCGCATAACAAAGTTGTTTGAATTTTGAATCTCCAGCCGAGGAAGTCGGGGGAATCCTTCTTCTTCGTGGGCCATTGTGGGCGGAGCCTATGTGTGACATCACGAGTTGTGCAGATCTCGATCTGTTGTGTTTATATCGACTTGTTTCCTCTTAAATATCAAGTTTTTACAGTGTTTTGAAGTTATAGTCGGTGTTTTATGAGCCTTGATGAAAGATTGAGCCTGGAAGAGACCAGAGAGGAGGAAAGGAGCACGGGCGGCGGGAGCTGCTAGCTCGCGTGGCTAGCGGGAGCCGCTAGCTCAGGCGACTAGCGGCTAGCAGGAGCTGCTAGCTCAGGCGACTAGTGGCTAGCGGGAGCTGCTAGCTCAGGCGACTAGTGGCTAGCGGGAGCCGCTAGCTCAGGCGACTAGCGGCTAGCGGGAGCCGCTAGCTCAGGCGACTATCGGCTAGCCGGAGCCACTAGCGGCTAGCTCGGGCGGCTAGTAGACGATCCAGTAACACCTGGACTCTTCAGTGATTCAGTCTTCTAGTTCTTGGATGTGTTGGATCCAGGAAGCCGGTCGTTCTGCCAAAAGTCCGGAGCCTCAAAGCCTCAAAGGTGAAAAGTGGCGGCTGCTGAGGCGAGGAGACGAGGACGAATGGAGGACGAAGCGTCTTCTGCTTCCTCAAACATGTTCCAGACGGGGTCACCGATGGCAGAACCACCTTCTGTGTCTTCTTCATCAATCACTGGGTTTGAAATGACCATGATGATGAAATCTGGTTCAATTCAGCCTCTTCGTGGTCAAAACTCTGATCCTCCATAATGTAAACACAACTTGGGCGTGTGCACAACTCGTGATGTCACTCTGTTATTGTCAGAAGCTCCGCCCAGCAGAGGAAATAGCGCCGTTTAGCGGCTATTTTCTCTCAGATTGTCGCGTTTTAACATTTTACCCTTCAGCCAGTTAGCATGAAAATGTTCTAGAAGAGACACCAGAGAGTTTTGGAGGTGGAACCTTCATTTCACTGGGACTTTAATGTTTGAAGTGTGGGAATAGAATCGATGCTGTGCTCGTCACACGTTTCCTGAAGAACCCAGCGACAGAACGTGGAGGTTTGAACGTCGGAGACTAAATATAAACGAGCGTTGGGCAGATTGCGATCAGGAACAGGAAGTGCCGTCAAGTACGAGCCGCTTTGTCACTTTGGCAGGTTTCGCTCGGTTTAATTGTGTTTGTAGGGAGTCGGATGAAGCTGCTGGGCGAGTTGAGGAAAAAAAACAACAACCCATTAATGTGTTTTATTCATTTATGATTTGTGGTCGAGATGAAATCAGGCAGAAACGTTAACCACATCTGATGTCGTCTCGCACATCTGATGCTAAGTTGCTAAGAATTAAAGTTTCATAGAAGATTCCATAGGAACTGCTTGGGGTCACTTGTGCAAGAGTGGGGTCATGATACACAAACTGCAATTTCTTAAAATTAATGAAAAAATGAGTAAAAATGCAAATTGTCTCATGTCACAAACATGTTTTCTGAGGAATACCTGGAATCTGACAATGTTACAACTCCTCGTTTTAAAGATTTTGAAGAATAACCAGCCAGTATTGCAAAAACGCATTGATTTGAATTGGGAGTTATTTGTTTTTCTTCAACATCTTTAAAATGAAAAGTTGTCATATATTCATATTCCAGGTATTCTTCATAAAACATGTTCGTGACATGAGACCATTTGCATTTTTATTGATTTTTTTCATTGATTTTAAGAAATTGCAGTTTTTGTATCACAACCCCACTCTTCCACAAGCAGTTCCTCTGGAATCTTCTAATGAAACTTTAGTTCTTAGCAACTCTGACCGTCCTACTTACACATCTGCTGTTGTCTCACACATCTAATGCTAAGTTGCTAAGAATTAAAGTTTCACTAGATGGTCTGCATTTCCCGTGGCAAATGCATGATAGTGTGAATGCTGCTGGCAAACTGTAATGCTTTGTCCTGCCGGCCCGTCTCTGGTCTGGAGTGAGAGTTTAAGAAAGAGTTTAAAGACTGGCAGTTTAAGAAGGGTGGAGAGGAAGATGAAGAAGAGGGTGAAGAGCACAGATGAAATGTTTGAGAAAAGTTTAAAGCTGAGGGTTTAAAACATAGTTGATAAAAGAACGTTTTAAAAAAGTTGCACAATTTTCCAAAATTGCACACTTTTCCAAAAATTACACACTTTTCAAAAAGTTAAAGAATTTTCAAAAAATTGCACGATTTTCAAAAGTTACAAGAGTTTCAAAAAGTTGAAACAGTTGAAAAAGTTGAAAAAGTGTCAAAAGTTGGAAAAAGTTGAAAAAAGTTGAACTTTCAAAAGTTGAAAAAGTTGAACAAGTAGAAAAAGTGTCAAACAGTTGAAAAAGTTGAACTTTCAAAAAGTTGAAACAGTTTAAAAAGGTTTCTAAAAGTTTAACAAGTTTCAAAAAGTTGAAAAAGTGTCAAAAAGTTGGAAAAAGTTGAAAAAGTTGAACTTTCAAAAAGTTGAAAAAGTGGAACAAGTAGAAAAAGTTGAAAAGTGTCAAACAGTTGAAAAACTTGAACTTTCAAAAAGTTGAAACAGTTTAAAAGGTTTCTAAAAGTTTAACAAGTTTCAAAAAGTTGAAACAGTAGAAAAAGTTGAAAAAGTGTCAAACAGTTGAAAAAGTTGAACTTTCAAAAAGTTGAAACAGTTGAAAAGATTTCTAAAAGTTTTAACAAGTTTCAAAAAGTTGAAACAGTAGAAAAAGTTTAAAAAAGTTGAACTTTCAAAAAGTTGTTTTAAAGATTTTGAAGAATAACAACCCAGTGTATTGCAGAAACGCATTGATTTGAATTGGGGGTGATTTTGGACCCGACTTGTGGGCGAGTGTAGGAACTGCTAGGTTGAGCATCCGAGGGTTAAATTAATGGAATAAATAATATATTGAAATGAAGAAAAAAAAAAGATTTTGACCTGAAGGTGGCGCCACTGTCCTTCATCCCTGCTTTTGATTTTTCTGCCTGCTTGAATGTTATTGAATGTCACATCCACTGAGGAGTCTCCCCCCCACCCTCCCCCCCGGCGCCCCCCCCAGGGTGTGATGGAGAGCTTCCTGGGCACGGCCCTGGCCGGCTCGTCTTCTGCCTCTTCGGCGGCCAGCCCCTCATCATCCTCAGCTCCACCGGACCCATCCTCATCTTCGAGAAGCTCCTGTTTGAGTTCAGCAAGTGAGTTTTTAACCCTCCAGTCGCTTGTTATAAAAGTTCCCGCCGGCCAAGAAAGAGTGGCGCTGCTCAAGGGCACTGGGGCAGAGCGCTGCTTCTGCACATGCTCAGTACGTGGACAATAACCAACATGGCTTCCAGTCTTCTTCTTCCTCTTCCTCTTCCTCTTCTTCCTTCGTTCTTCTTCTCCTTCTCCTCTTCCTTCTTTCTTCTTCTTCCTCTTCTTCTTCTTCCTCCTCTTCCTCCTCCTTCTTCCTCTTCCTCCTCCTTCTTCTTCTTCTTCTTCTCCTCTTCCTTCTTTCTTCTTCTTCCTCTTCTTCTTCTTCCTCTTCTTCTTCCTCCTCCTTCTTTTCTCTTCCTCTTCCTCCTCCTCCTTCTTCTTCTTCCTCCTCTTCCTCCTCCTTCTTTTTCTTCTCCTCTTCCTTCTTTCTTCTTCTTCCTCTTCTTCCTTCGTTCTTCTTCTCCTTCTCCTCTTCCTTCTTTCTTCTTCTCCTCCTCTTCCTCTTCTTCGTCTTCCTTCTTTTTCCTCCTTCCTTCTCTTCCTTTTTCCTCCTCTTCCTTCTTCCTCCTTCCTTCCTCCTCGTCCTTCTTCTTCCTCCTTCCTTCCTCCTCTTCCTTCTTCTTCTTCTCCTCCTCCTCTTCCTTCATTCTTCTCCTCCTCCTCCTCCTCCTCCTCCTCCTCCTCCTCCTCCTCCTCAGGCTCTGATCGTCTCTCATGGCGTCATGCCTCTGGTCACACTGCCCCCTACAGGTCTGTGAGGCTCATAGCATCTTTTAATGCAGGTTAGGATGAGTGAAGATTTGAACCCTGTTGTTTTTATAGACAGAGAAAATATGAAAATATTAACATTTCCTTCACTTCTGCTGGACGTCACAACGTAGGAACGACTTTAACGTTTACATTTTAACGCCACTATTTTACCCTCCGGGACAAGTAGAGAGAGAGACAAGTAGAGAGAGAGATAAATAGAGAGAGATTGGTAGAGAGAGAGAGAGAGATAAGTAGAGAGAGAGACACAAGTAGAGAGAGAGACAAGTAGAGAGAGAGACAAGTAGAGAGAGAGATAAATAGAGAGAGAGACAAGTAGAGAGAGAGACAAGTAGAGAGAGTGATTGGTAGAGAGAGACAAGTAGAGAGAGAGATAAGTAGAGAGAGACAAGTAGAGAGAGAGATAAATAGAGAGAGAGACAAGTAGAGAGAGAGAGAGATAAATAGAGAGAGAGACAAGTAGAGAGAGAGACACAAGTAGAGAGAGAGATTGGTAGAGAGAGACAAGTAGAGAGAGAGACAAGTAGAGAGAGAGATAAATAGAGAGACAAGTAGAGAGAGACAAGTAGAGAGAGAGACAAATAGAGAGAGATATAAATAGAGAGAGAGATAAATAGAGAGAGAGACAAGTAGAGAGAGAGATAAATAGAGAGAGAGACAAGTAGGGACAGGGACAAGTAGGGACAGGGACAAGTAGAGAGACAGATCAATAGAGAGAGAGACAAGTAGGGACAGGGACAAGTAGAGAGAGAGATAAATAGAGAGAGAGACAAGTAGAGAGAGAGATAAATAGAGAGAGAGACAAGTAGAGAGAGAGACAAGTAGAGAGAGAGATGAATAGAGAGAGAGACAAGTAGAGAGAGAGATAAATAGAGAGAGAGACAAGTAGAGAGAGAGACAAGTAGAGAGAGAGATGAATAGAGAGAGAGACAAGTAGAGAGAGAGATAAGTAGAGAGAGAGATAAATAGAGAGAGAGACAAGTAGAGAGAGAGACAAGTAGAGAGAGAGATAAATAGAGAGAGAGACAAGTAGAGAGAGAGATAAATAGAGAGAGAGACAAGTAGAGAGAGAGACAGAAGTAGAGAGAGAGATAAGTAGAGAGAGATTGGTAGAGAGAGAGAGAGACACAAGTAGAGAGAGAGACACAAGTAGAGAGAGAGACAAGTAGAGAGAGAGACAAGTAGAGAGAGAGATAAATAGAGAGAGAGACAAGTAGAGAGAGAGACAAGTAGAGAGAGTGATTGGTAGAGAGAGACAAGTAGAGAGAGAGATAAGTAGAGAGAGACAAGTAGAGAGAGAGATAAATAGAGAGAGAGACAAGTAGAGAGAGAGAGAGATAAATAGAGAGAGAGACAAGTAGAGAGAGAGACACAAGTAGAGAGAGAGATTGGTAGAGAGAGACAAGTAGAGAGAGAGACAAGTAGAGAGAGAGATAAATAGAGAGACAAGTAGAGAGAGAGACAAGTAGAGAGAGACAAGTAGAGAGAGAGACAAATAGAGAGAGATATAAATAGAGAGAGAGATAAATAGAGAGAGAGACAAGTAGAGAGAGAGACAAGTAGGGACAGGGACAAGTAGGGACAGGGACAAGTAGAGAGACAGATCAATAGAGAGAGAGACAAGTAGGGACAGGGACAAGTAGAGAGAGAGATAAATAGAGAGAGAGACAAGTAGAGAGAGAGATAAATAGAGAGAGAGACAAGTAGAGAGAGAGACAAGTAGAGAGAGAGATGAATAGAGAGAGAGACAAGTAGAGAGAGAGATGAATAGAGAGAGAGACAAGTAGAGAGAGAGATAAATAGAGAGAGAGACAAGTAGAGAGAGAGACAAGTAGAGAGAGAGATGAATAGAGAGAGAGACAAGTAGAGAGAGAGATAAGTAGAGAGAGAGATAAATAGAGAGAGAGACAAGTAGAGAGAGAGACAAGTAGAGAGAGAGATAAATAGAGAGAGAGACAAGTAGAGAGAGAGACAAGTAGAGAGAGAGATAAATAGAGAGAGAGACAAGTAGAGAGAGAGATAAGTAGAGAGAGAGATAAATAGAGAGAGAGACAAGTAGAGAGAGAGATGAATAGAGAGAGAGACAAGTAGAGAGAGAGACAAGTAGAGAGAGAGATAAATAGAGAGAGGGACAAGTAGGGACGGGGACAAGTAGGGACAGGAAGTGGTTCTCTGGAGTTGTTGACGCTCCGTCTCGCCACAGGAGCAACGACATCGACTACATGGAGCTGCGCCTGTGGATCGGCATGCACTCCTGCCTGCAGTGCTTCATCCTGGTGGCCACGGACGCCAGCTACATCATCAAGTACATGACGCGCTTCACGGAGGAGGGCTTCTCCAGCCTCATCTCCTTCATCTTCATCTCCGACGCCATCAAGAAGATGGTGGGCGCCTTCAAGTACTACCCCATCAACACCGACTTCAAGCCCGACTACGTCACCACCTACAAGTGCGAGTGCCTGGCGCCAGACCCGAGTGAGTTCACCCCTTGGCTCAGGGCGGGGGGGGGAGGTGGAGGGGGGGGGGGGGGGGGGTCCTCCAGGGGAAAAAAAATGTCTGCTTTTCCTCCTCCAACCGTCCTCTAAATGTCCTCCAACCGTCCTCCAACTGTCCTCCAACCGTCCTCTAAATGTCCTCCAATGTCCTCCAACCGTCCTCTAAATGTCCTCTAACTGTCCTCCAACCGTTCTCTAAATGTCCTCTAACTGTCCTCTAAACGTCCTCCAACTGTCCTCTATCCATCCTCTAAATGTCCTCCAACCGTCCTCTAAATGTCCTCTAACCGTCCTCTAAATGTCCTCCAACCGTCTTCCAACTGTCCTCCAACCGTCCTCTAAATGTCCTCCAACCATCCTCTAACTGTCCTCAACGTCCTCCAACCGTCCTCCAGCCGTCCTCTAACTGTCCTCTATCCATCCTCTAAATGTCCTCCAACCGTCCTCTAAATGTCCTCTAACCGTCTTCCAACTGTCCTCCAACCGTCCTCTAAATGTCCTCTAAACGTCCTCCAACTGTCCTCTATCCATCCTCTAAATGTCCTCCAACCGTCCTCTAAATGTCCTCCAACCGTCTTCCAACTGTCCTCCAACCGTCCTCTAAATGTCCTCCACTGTCACTGACACAGTACTTTGACACAAGATGGTAGCAGGAGGTGGAGATGAACCACACTGACGTCTGTCACTTTACATTTCACCGGCAAAGTTCTGTGCTGCCCTCTAGTGGTGAAGAGTATTTATACAGGATTACTCTGCAACACACTGTCGCTGTGAGAGCAAATGTTGTTTTAGAAAACAAAGTGAAATGTGATAATTTCCCACGACTCAGCTGACGATCTGGAGGAAACACCAGGGTGTCGTCTGTCCCGAACGCTAAAC
Organism: Blennius ocellaris; assembly: GCF_963422515.1. Taxonomy (NCBI): domain Eukaryota; kingdom Metazoa; phylum Chordata; class Actinopteri; order Blenniiformes; family Blenniidae; genus Blennius; species Blennius ocellaris. The sequence goes on along the minus strand of NC_137656.1, from coordinate 348,588 downwards.
GACGTCTGAGGTCTCAGAATGTCAGTTTTTTGTCCGTAGAACCGTGTTTGTGTGAACATTGATTTCTGTAACTGATTTGTCTCTTGTTTACTTTCATCCCTCACAAACAAACAAACAAACAAACGTGGCTGTCGTCGCTTGCAAGTGAGTTCCTCTCTGTCGGTCTGCGTCCAGCGCCACCGCTGCCGGAGGCTTCATTCTCATCGTCTCGTTATTCTCCTCCTCCTCCTCTTCCTCCTCCTCCTCCTCCTCCTCCTCCTCTTCATCTTCTGTCTCATCGCCCTCCTGCCTCCAAACAGTGGCTGCAATGATCTTCAATGGTTTAGTTCCGATGCCAGATAACAGCTCCAGTGTCTCTGGGGTAAGAGTTTGTTTTCACTCTCAACGTCCTCTAAATGTCCTCCAACTGTCCTCTAAATGTCCTCCAACCGTCCTCCAACTGTCCTCTAAATGTCCTCCAACTGTCCTCCAACCGTCCTCTAAATGTCCTCCAACCATCCTCCAACCGTCCTCTAACCGTCCTCCAACTGTCCTCCAACTGTCCTCTAAATGTCCTCCAACTGTCCTCCAACTGTCCTCCAACTGTCCTCCAACTGTCCTCTAAATGTCCTCCAACGTCCTCTAAATGTCCTCCAACTGTCCTCTAAACGTCCTCCAACTATCCTCTAAATGTCCTCCAACTGTCCTCTAAACGTCCTCCAACTGTCCTCCAACCGTCCTCCAACTGTCCTCTAAATGTCCTCCAACTGTCCTCCAACTGTCCTCCAACTGTCCTCTAAATGTCCTCCAACTGTCCTCTAAATGTCCTCCAACTGTCCTCTAAACGTCCTCCAACTGTCCTCCAACCGTCCTCCAACTGTCCTCTAAATGTCCTCCAACTATCTTCTAAATGTCCTCCAACTGTCCTCTAAACGTCCTCCAACGTCCTCTAAATGTCCTCCAACCGTCCTCTAAACGTCCTCCAACGTCCTCTAAATGTCCTCCAACTGTCTTCTAACCGTCCTCCAACTGTCCTCTAAATGTCCTCCAACCGTCCTCTAAATGGACTCCCCCTTGTTCCATTTCAAGAGTTTCATAAAACGACTCTTGGCGAGACGAAGCGGCGTCGTTATGATCAGATGGTTTCACAGCTCAGTCTCACCAAGTAGCTGCTCTCTCTCTCTCTCTCTCTCTCTCTCTCTCTCTCCCTATATTCCCTCCATCCGTCACGTGTTTCGTTCGTCTTCCCCTGGCCCCGCCCCCCTCACTGGCTCCGCCCCCCTCACTGGCCCCGCCCGCCCCCCCTCCAGTTGAATGTCACAGCTCTGGACTGGAGCCAGCTGAGCAAGAAGGAGTGTCTGAAGTACGGCGGCTCCCTGCTGGGCAAGTCCTGCAAGTTCGTCCCCGACCTGGCCCTCATGTCCTTCATCCTCTTCTTCGGCACCTACTCCATGACCGTCACGCTCAAGAAGTTCAAGTTCAGCCGCTACTTCCCCACCAAGGTGACGCCACCTTCAACTAAAATCTAACAAAAATGGACAAAGTCAAACGTTCAAAGTTTGTGATTCATCAGAATGAAAAAAAAAAAGTATTTTCTAGGTTGTTTTCTTCCGGTTTTGATGAACTTGTTCTCGACGGACGGATGGACGTTCCTCGTCTCACCCCCCCCACCCTCTCGTTTCCTCCGTCTTCCCTCCTCCAGCTGAGGAAGCTCATCAGCGACTTCTCCATCTTCATGTCCATCATGACGTTCGTGGGTCTGGACATGCTGATGGGCCTGAAAACCCCCAAGCTGATCGTCCCCACCGAGTTCAAGGTAGGAGACGTCCCCCCCTTCCCAACGTCGTCTCTTAAAACCCGGCGTGAGTCGGAGACACTTCGGCGTCTCGCCTTCTTTTGTACAGACAAAAAGCGTCACGCTTCTTCCAGTAATTCACTTTTTTTATGTAAGTTTTGGAAAATTGCCGCTACGCACGTCTTCCGGAGGGATTCCTGCCACGTAAAGGAAATAAATGATTAATAAAGGGGATTTGTGTGTGTCTTTTACCAAGATCAAAGCGAAATCAATTTAGAGAATGAGAATTGATAGAATGTGTGGTTTTGTTCAGTATAGCAACTCTAACTATTATCAAGAACTAGAAAATTTCACCTGGTTTTTTTTGTTTTTATTTTTTTTTCACTAAAATCCCATCTGCTTTGACTGGCCAATTTTTAAAAAAAAATGTTTGCGATTTTTGTGGAGAATTGATGGAATGTGTGGTTTTGTTCAGTATAGCAACTCTAACTATTATCAAGAACTAGAAAATTTCACCTGGTTTTTTTGTTTTTGTTTTTTTTCACTAAAATCCCATCCGCTTTGACTGGCAAATTTTTTTTTTTTTTATTTACGATTTTTGTGGAAATAGTTTCAAGGATCGTTCAGAAAAGTCGTTGCATGCTATTCTAGAATTTTCTGCACGTTTTGATGTGTTTTTTTTGTGTTCGTGCTCCAATTTTCACTAAAATCTCGCTTTGACTGGAAAATTTTTCTCCGTTTTTTTGGGTGATTTTTGCAGAAGCGGTTTGCAGAAATCAGCACATTATCGTGGAATTTTCTGCATGCTTTGATGTGCTTTGATGTGCTTTGTGTTCCACGCTAAAACAACCTGGATAAAAAAGAAGGTTCCTATTGAACCAGAAGCCATTGGACAGTGTTGTTTGGCCTCTTAAAGGCGCAGGCACACAGAATTCTCAATCACTAAAAGCCTTGAGTAGCTTCCTCTGGCTGCAGCTTTACCACATCAAGAATATCGTGCGTTTCAACCGTCCATGACGCCGAGATGACGTCGTGTTGTCGCTGTTCAAACGAAGGGTTAAGTTCCCCCCCCCCCCTCCCCCTCCGTCTCCCCCCAGCCGACTCGGCCGGGCCGTGGCTGGCTCGTCATGCCCTTCGGGAAGAACCCGTGGTGGGTGTACGTGGCCAGCTTCGTCCCCGCCCTCCTCGTCACCATCCTCATCTTCATGGACCAGCAGATCAGCGCCGTCATCGTCAACCGCAAGGAGAACAAGCTGAAGGTGGGCGACGGAAAAATAAACGTTAAAAGACGTCGCGTTATCCCGCTCGGCGACTCTCGTCGCCCCAGAAAAACCTCGTATTCAAAGTTTCAAGCTCCTCCTTCCAGCTGCGTTCAGAATCTGCTGTGTCTGTGTGAGCTGGACTGGCTCCGCCCCCCCACACACACACGCCCATCTATGGGGAAGAGGAGGGTGTATTTCCTCTCGTGGCGCCATGTGCCAAGAGCAGAGCTGCCTAAATTGAGGAAGGAGTCAAAAGGGGGGGGAGGGTGGAGACTCCCTTGATTGTGATTGGCTGAAACCCCCCGATGACATCATATAGGGTTTGATTTCTGATTGGCTGCTTGGAGCAAAGCTGTTTCAAAGCTTTACGGTCACATGACCTCCTGCAGGGTTTTTATTCTCACAAATTGTAATCTTCCGTGTTTTCTACCACCATATGTGAAGTTTTTGTGCTTCTTTAAAACCCTGAAAGGTTTTTTAAAAGTGTGTGCGGGGCCCCCACAGGGGGCGCCAGATAGCTGCTAGCATCGCCACTGCAGCAGGACATGCGAATATGAATGTTTCTCACGATTATGGATCCCAGCAGCAAATTAAAATGTGTGAAATTTTCCAGCATTCAAGCAAAAAAAATACCAGAAAACAAGAACTTTTGTTTTGAAGGAGTGGTGTCGTGTCTATAAAAACAGTTTTTGTTCCCCCCCCCCCCCCGGGACAGAAAGGCTGCGGCTACCACCTGGACCTGTTCTGGGTGGGGGTCCTGATGGCGGCCTGCTCCTTCATGGGCCTGCCCTGGTACGTGGCCGCCACCGTCATCTCCATCGCCCACATCGACTCCCTCAAGATGGAGAGCGAGTCCAGCGCGCCGGGCGAGCAGCCGCAGTTCCTGGGCGTCAGGTAGGGGGCGACGCCTGGAGTCAGACGGGGGGGTTGGAGGGGGGGGGGGGGGGGTCTGGGGGGGGATGTGGTCTTCATGTTCCGTCCATGTGGGCTCCACAGGGAACAGAGGGTGACGGGCATCCTGGTGTTTGTTCTCACCGGAGTCTCCATCTTCCTGGCGCCGGTCCTGAAGGTACGGCTTCCTGTTGTTGTTGTTGTTGTTGTTGTTGTTCTTCCTCCTCCTCCTCTTCTTCTTCTTCTTCCTCTTCCTCGCTCCTGTCCTGAAGGTACGACTTCCTGTTGTTGTTGTTCCTCTTCTTCCTCTTCTTCCTCTTCTTCTACCTGGCGCCGGTCCTAAAGGTACTGCTTCCTGTTGTTGTTGTTGTTGTTCTTCCTCCTCTTCTTCTTCTTCTTCTTCTTCCTCCTCCTCCTCTTCCTCGCTCCTGTCCTGAAGGTACTGCTTCCTGTTGTTGTTGTTGTTGTTCTTCCTCCTCTTCTTCTTCTTCTTCCTCTTCCTCCTCCTCCTCTTCCTCGCTCCTGTCCTGAAGGTACTGCTTCCTGTTGTTGTTGTTGTTGTTGTTGTTCCTCTTCTTCCTCTTCTTCCTCTTCTTCTACCTGGCGCCGGTCCTAAAGGTACTGCTTCCTGTTGTTGTTGTTGTTGTTCTTCCTCCTCTTCTTCTTCTTCTTCCTCTTCCTCCTCCTCCTCTTCCTCGCTCCTGTCCTGAAGGTACTGCTTCCTGTTGTTGTTGTTGTTGTTCTTCCTCCTCTTCTTCTTCTTCTTCCTCTTCCTCCTCCTCCTCTTCCTCGCTCCTGTCCTGAAGGTACTGCTTCCTGTTGTTGTTGTTGTTGTTGTTGTTGTTCTTCTTCTTCCTCTTCCTCTTCTTCCTCCTCATCCTCTTCTTCCTCTTCCTCTTCCTCTTCCTCTTCCTCTGCCTCTTCCTCTTCTTCTTCTTCCTCTTCTTCCTCCTCTTCTCCCTCCTCTTCTTCTTCCTCCTCCTGTTCTTCATCCTCTTCCTCTTCTTCCTCCTCCTCTTCTTCCTCTTCCTCCTTCCCTTCCTCTTCCTCCTCTTCCTCTTCTTCATCCTCCTCTTCCTCTTCTTCTTCTTCTTCTTCCTCTTCCTCTTCCTCTTCTTCCTCCTCTTTCTCTTCTTCATCCTCCTCTTCCTCATCCTCTTCTTCCTCTTCTTCTTCCTCTTCCTCTTTTTCTTCCTCTGCTTCTTCCTCTTCCTCTTCCTCTTCCTCTACTTCTTCCTCTTCCTCTTCTTCCTTCCCTTCCTCTTCTTCTTCCTCTTCCTCTTCTTCATCCTCCTCTTCCTCTTCTTCATCCTCCTCTTCCTCATCCTCTTCTTCCTCTACTTCTTCTTCTTCTTCATCCTCTTCTTCCTCTTCCTCTTCCTCTACTTCTTCCTCTTCCTCTTCTTCCTTCCCTTCCTCTTCTTCTTCCTCTTCCTCTTCTTCATCCTCCTCTTCCTCATCCTCTTCTTCCTCTACTTCTTCTTCTTCCTCTTCCTCTTTTTCTTCTTCTTCTTCCTCTTCTTCCTCTTTTTCACTTGATCTGCAGATTAAATGTCTCACTGTGTCGCCACACATTTATTATTACATATAAGAACTTTTGAGGTTTTGAAATATATTAAAGGTTTTTTTAGATTTGGGGCCAAATAAAAAAAAAAAAAAATAATCCTCCATATTTTTCAAAATGGCCGACTGCTCATTGATTTTTTTTTTTTTTTCAATACGTATGTAAGAAACTATTCTGTGCGTCTTGCGTTCTGATGTGTGTGTGTTACGTTCTGTGTGTTTCCAGGTGCATTTAGATTTGTAGTATTTCTACAGAGTAAAAAAAAAAAGGTTTTATTAAAATGTTGTGAATGTTGATAAACCATCATAACTTTTCAGGTTTTAATTCACGGTTGTTTTCCGTTCTAACCCGTCGATAAGCGTCTTCCTCCTGTTGCAGTTCATCCCCATGCCGGTGCTGTACGGCGTCTTCCTCTACATGGGCGTGGCCTCGCTCAGCGGCATCCAGGTAAGGGGGCGTGGCCACGAGCAGCCGCTCGTCTTAAAGTCCCAGTGAAATGTAACACGCTACTTTGTAAAAAACGATAGTTGTGGTTCTACTTGTAAGGTTCCTCCGACTCTGCCCCACCACTGTTGTCACATAACAAAGTTATTTGAATTTTGAATCTCCAGCCGAGGAAGTCGGGGGAATCCTTCTTCTTCGTGGGCCGTTATGGGCGGAGCCTATGTGTGACATCACGAGTTGTGCAGATCTCGATCTGTTGTGTTTATATCGGCTTGTTTCCCTCTTAAATATGCCTGTATTGTTTAGATTAACTCAGTAGATTAAATCATCCCTCTTCCTCTTCCTCTTCCCCCTCCTCCTCTTCCTCCTCCTCCTCAGTTCTGGGACAGGATCAAACTGTACATGATGCCCTCCAAGCACCAGCCGGACTTCTCCTACCTTCGCCACGTCCCCCTGAGGAGGATCCACCTCTTCACCTTCGTCCAGATCATCTGTCTGGCCGTCCTCTGGGTCCTAAAGTCCACCTTCCTCGCCATCATCTTCCCCGTCATGGTACGTCCCACCAGCCGCTCGCGCTTCCTGAGCCGATACCTGCGGAGAGGAGATCTATTAGGATGAGAGAGGCGCCGTCTCAGAGTACCAACGTTTAGCTAGTTGCCGATACCGTGTACCGATACTAATACTTAGTACTACAAACACAAACAATACAGGCTGTGTGGTGCTGTGAGCCTATTTAGCATGTAGCATCGAGGGTGTGCGAGCCCCGAAACAATTTAGCATATAGCATGTAGAATCAATGGTGTGTGAGCCCTGAAACAAGTTAGCATATAGCATGTAGCATCAATGGTGTGTGAGTTCTGTGACATCGGTATTGGTATCGGTGTCGGTATTGGTATCGCTATCTGTATTGGTATTGGTATTGGTATCCGTATTGGTATTGGTATCTGTATCGGTATTGTTATCGGTATTGGTATTGGTATCGCTATCGGTATTGGTATCGGTATTGGTATCTGTATCGGTATTGGTATTGGTATCGGCATCTGTATCGGTGTCGGTATTGGTATCGCTATCTGTATTGGTATCGGTATCTGTATCGGTATTGGTATCGGTATCTGTATTGTTATCGGTATTGGTATTTGTATCGGTATCTGTATCGGTGTTGACATCGGTAGTGTTATCGGTATTGGTATTGGTGTCGGTATCGGTATCTGTATTGTTATCGGTATTGGTATCGGTATCTGTATCGGTATCGGTGCGTCCCTAATTGGAACCAACGGTTCCAATGTGACGGAGAATAAAGAGCTTTGACATCACATATTGAGTGTGGGAGTGGTCGGACTTGGCGGGGTGATTGATGATGATGATGACATCATCAACCAACGCCAGCGGGTTAAAATGGCGACAGGAAGTGTGTCACTGCGTCTGTGTGTGTGCAAACGGCAGATCCTGGGTCTGATGGTGGTCCGGAAGCTGCTGGACATGGTCTTCTCCCAGCACGACCTGGCCTGGATGGACGACCTGCTGCCCGAGAAGGAGAAGAAGAAGAAGGACGAGGACGACAAGAAGAAGGGGAAGGACAAGGAGAAGAAGAAGCCAAAGTCAGACGACAGCGAGGAGGAGGCGAGTAAACCTGTTTGACACCTCTGATCTAGTTTGTTCATGTCTATTATTGTAGTTTGTTCATGTCTATTTTTGTAATTTGTTCATGTCATTATTGTAGTTTGTTCATGTCTGTTCTTGTAGTTTGTTCATGTCTGTTCTTGTAGTTTGTTCATGTCTGTTCTTGTAGTTTGTTCATGTCTATTCTTGTAGTTGTTCATGTCTGTTCTTGTAGTTTGTTCATGTCTGTTCTTGTAGTTTGTTCATGTCTGTTCTTGTAGTTTGTTCATGTCTGTTCTTGTAGTTTGTTCATGTCTGTTCTTGTAGTTTGTTCATGTCTGTTCTTGTAGTTTGTTCATGTCTGTTCTTGTAGTTTGTTCATGTCTATTCTTGTAGTTGTTCATGTCTGTTCTTGTAGTTTGTTCATGTCTGTTCTTGTAGTTTGTTCATGTCTGTTCTTGTAGTTTGTTCATGTCTATTCTTGTAGTTTGTTCATGTCTGTTCTTGTAGTTTGTTCATGTCTGTTCTTGTAGTTTGTTCATGTCTGTTCTTGTAGTTTGTTTGTCTATTCTTGTAGTTTGTTCATGTCTGTTCTTGTAGTTTGTTCATGTCTGTTCTTGTTGTTTATGTTTATTCTTGTAGTTTGTTTATGTTAATTCTTGTAGTTTATGTTTATTCTTGTAGTTTGTTTATGTTAATTCTTGTAGTTTATGTTTATTCTTGTAGTTTGTTTATGTTAATTCTTGTAGTTTGTTTATGTTAATTCTTGTAGTTTATGTTTATTCTTGTAGTTTGTTTATGTTAATTCTTGTAGTTTGTTTATGTTAATTCTTGTAGTTTATGTTTATTCTTGTAGTTTGTTTATGTTAATTCTTGTAGTTTGTTTATGTTAATTCTTGTAGTTTATGTTTATTCTTGTAGTTTGTTTGTCTATTCTTGTAGTTTGTTCATGTCTCTTGTAGTTTGTTCATGTCTGTTGTAGTTTGTCCTCACGTCCCCCTGCAGGACTGCAGCTGTGTGTCCTTGTCCCGCCTGTAGTTTGTCCTAACGCCCCCTGTCCTCTGTCCTCCGTCCTGCAGGACAAGTACCGGTCCTACTCCAACCAGTCTCCCAGCTCCGAGTCGGACCTGGACCGCAGGTACTGTGTTCTGAAGCTTCACATCCCCTACCGGGACCTGGTCCACCCCGCCGGGGCCGAGTCCCAGTGGGGGGCCTACTGCCAGGCCGCCGCCACGCGCCGCGCCCCGCCATTTAACACGCCGCCATAAGGATCCCGCGCGGCGTACTGTTATTTTAATTGTTCACTTTTAATCAGTTTCTTGAGACAGATTAACAGATTAGCAGATTAACAGGAGACTAACAGCAGATTAGCAGGAGATTAACAGATTAGCAGGAGATAAACAGGAG
>NC_137656.1:334078-339447 GCF_963422515.1 Blennius ocellaris | reverse complement strand
GCGATTTTTTTTTTGTTTTTGTTGTCCCTCAAACAGGAAGTGACGTCGCCGCCTACAGGGGGCGCCCCCGGCTCACCCGCCTCTTCCCCCAGCAGCTCCAGCAGGCCGTCTGCGGTGGCGCCGCCGCTCCGACTGTATTCACCCAGCTGCTGGAAGCGCGGCGCCAGGAAGGAGTCCTGGGAGGGGGCGGGGCATAGAGACGGGCTCAGCCAATCGGCGCGGCGCTCGCGCTATCAAGGGGTGGCGGCCGGTCCGGGTACCTGCAGGCGGTAGAGGTGAGGATGACGAGGACGGTACGTCTCTCTGATGGCGGCGCTCGTTCCGCGGACGCCGCGCCGAGACGCCGCCGGCGGTCGACCTCCAGGGAAATCTGGAGGTGAGAAGAAGATCAACACACAACGCTGAGAGCCCCCTAGTGGTAAAACACTGTACTTCTATTAAACAGCTAGTGAGTAGAGAGCCCCCTAGTGGTGGAACACTGTACTTCTATTAAACCAGCCAGTGAGTAGAGAGCCCCCTAGTGGTGAAACACTGTACTTCTATTAAACAGCTAGTGAGTAGAGAGCCCCCTAGTGGTGGAACACTGTACTTCTATTAAACAGCTAGTGAGTAGAGAGCCCCCTAGTGGTGAAACACTGTACTTCTATTAAACAGCTAGTGAGTAGAGAGCCCCCTAGTGGTGGAACACTGTACTTCTATTAAACAGCTAGTGAGTAGAGAGCCCCCTAGTGGTGGAACACTGTACTTCTATTAAACAGCTAGTGAGTAGAGAGCCCCCTAGTGGTGGAACACTGTACTTCTATTAAACAGCTAGTGAGTAGAGAGCCCCCTAGTGGTGAAACACTGTACTTCTATTAAACAGCCAGTGAGTAGAGAGCCCCCTAGTGGTGGAACACTGTACTTATATTAAACAGCTAGTGAGTAGAGAGCCCCCTAGTGGTGAAACACTGTACTTTTATTAAACAGCCAGTGAGTAGAGAGCCCCCTAGTGGTGGAACACTGTACTTATATTAAACAGCCAGTGAGTAGAGAGCCCCCTAGTGGTGAAACACTGTACTTTTATTAAACAGCCAGTGAGTAGAGAGCCCCCTAGTGGTTGAAACACTGTACTTCTATTAAACAGCCAGTGAGTAGAGAGCCCCCTAGTGGTGAAACACTGTACTTTTATTAAACAGCCAGTGAGTAGAGAGCCCCCTAGTGGTGAAACACTGTACTTCTATTAAACAGCCAGTGAGTAGAGAGCCCCCTAGTGGTGAAACACTGTACTTCTATTAAACAGCTAGTGAGTAGAGAGCCCCCTAGTGGTGAAACACTGTACTTCTATTAAACAGCTAGTGAGTAGAGAGCCCCCTAGTGGTGAAACACTATACTTCTATTAAACAGCTAGTGAGTAGAGAGCCCCCTAGTGGTGAAACACTGTACTTCTATTAAACAGCTAGTGAGTAGAGAGCCCCCTGGTGGTGAAACACTATACTTCTATTAAACAGCTAGTGAGTAGAGAGCCCCCTAGTGGTGAAACACTGTACTTCTATTAAACAGCTAGTGAGTAGAGAGCCCCCTAGTGGTGAAACACTGTACTTCTATTAAACAGCTAGTGAGTAGAGAGCCCCCTAGTGGTGAAACACTGTACTTCTATTAAACAGCTAGTGAGTAGAGAGCCCCCTAGTGGTGGAACACTGTACTTCTATTAAACACCCAGTGAGTAGAGAGCCCCCTAGTGGTGAAACACTGTACTTCTATTAAACAGCTAGTGAGTAGAGAGCCCCCTAGTGGTGAAACACTGTACTTCTATTAAACAGCTAGTGAGTAGAGAGCCCCCTAGTGGTGAAACACTGTACTTCTATTAAACACCCAGTGAGTAGAGAGCCCCCTAGTGGTGAAACACTGTACTTCTATTAAACAGCTAGTGAGTAGAGAGCCCCCTAGTGGTGAAACACTATACTTCTATTAAACAGCTAGTGAGTAGAGAGCCCCCTAGTGGTGAAACACTGTACTTCTATTAAACAGCTAGTGAGTAGAGAGCCCCTAGTGGTGAAACACTGTACTTCTATTAAACAGCCAGTGAGTAGAGAGCCCCCTAGTGGTGGAACACTGTACTTCTATTAAACAGCAGTGAGTAGAGAGCCCCCTAGTGGTGGATAGAGTCACTTATTATTAACATACTTGTAAAACAAATACAAGCAGAAGCTTCATTAGTCCCTTATAGATAATTAAAGTATAAAAGTGTTGACGTGATACACTGAGACGTCGCTGCCATGAAAGATAAATAATAATAAAAGAGCGTAAAAAACCACGAGTTTATCAAAACACCCGTAATGTAACGCGTCATATAAAGTGTATTAACTGTCAATACTCACCTTATTGATCACCTCCTGCACCTGCTGCTCCGTGACGCAGCCGAGCCTCTGCAGCAGCTGCAGACACACAATCAGCTCGTGAAAGAAAAATCACATTTTGATGCTAAATGAAGGCAGGCGAGGTAAAGAAGAGGGAGTTTGTTCTCACTGCGTGGTTTTCAGTCTAACTGCTCCTCCGACACGAAGCGGACGTGGAGCTTCAACTCCTCCAGGAAGATGTTGTCGGTGGTGAAACACCGACACGAATAAAAGCGAGGCTGTAAAACGGCCTCTTCTGTCATCGCGGCGGGTTTAAGGAAGGAATATGAAGAGAAAGAAACAAAAAAGGAGAAACAGAAAGTGCCGAGAGCAACGAGACATAAACGACTTCGGTTCAGACTCCGTCAAAATAAAGGCACGAGTCCGGAAGTAGATTTCTTCAATAATTTTATTGAACGATTCCACTTTTGAAAACAGCATGGCCGAGATTATTATTAGTAGTAGTAGTAGTAGTAATAGTAGTATTGTTATTATTATTATTATTATTAGTAGTAGTAGTAATAGTAGTATTATAATTATTATTAGTAGTAGTAGTAGTAGTATTGTTATTATCATCATTATTATTAGTAGTAGTATTATTAATATTATTATTATTATTATTATTATTACCCGACCTCCTCCATAATCTCCGCTTTTCATAACTCTTCATAACGTTTGCGCGCGCACCTGCAGTACCAAAACTGTCCAGAGAGGGCGCGCCGTCAAAAACCAACCGGATGTGGATGCTTTACCGGGCGAAGTCGAGGAACAAGAAAAAGAAAAGCGGATCTGCTTTCTGTGTTTGTTTGTTTTTTTTGTTGATTCTCGCGATTTCCGTGCGCGCTTTTGGCCGACAGCTCCGGTAACCGGGCCGATGGCCGGAGGTCGTGTCTGCCGCCGCTGAGGCGCCGTCCTCCGGTCGACCGGCGCCGGAAGCGCGGAAGATGCTGAGCGCCGAGTCGCTGCAAGTGGCCGAGGAGGAGGTGGTGGAGTCCTGCTCCAACAAGCTGGGCGACATCTACGCCTTCGTGGCCAGCGGCTGCTTCCCGCACACCATGAACCCTCTGCGCAAGAAGAACCTCAAGCGATACGCGCAGAAGTTCATCATTGACGGTTCGTCCGCGTCTCCCGCTGCCCTCTTTTCCTCCTTCCCTCTTTCCCTTCCTTCCCTCCTTCCCTCCTTCCCTCCTTCCCCTCCTTCCCTCCTTCACTCCTTCATCTCCTTCCCTCCTTCACCTCCTTTCCCTCCTTCACCTCCTTCCCTCCTTCATCTCCTTCCCTCCTTCCCTCCTTTCCCTCCTTTCCTCCTTCACCTCCTTCCCTCCTTCCCACCTTCCTCCTTCCCCTCCTTCCCTCCTTTCCCTCCGTTCCCTCCTTCCCTCCTTCACCTCCTTCCCTCCTTCCCTCCTTCCCTCCTTTCCCTCCTTTCCCTCCTTCCCTCCTTCCCCTCCTTCCCTCCTTTCCCTCCTTCACCTCCTTCCCTCCTTCCCTCCTTCCCTCCTTTCCCTCCTTTCCCTCCTTCCCTCCTTCCCCTCCTTCCCTCACTTTCCCTCCTTCCCTCCTTCCCTCCTTCACCTCCTTCCCTCCTTCCCTCCTTCCTCCTTTCCCTCCTTCACCTCCTTCCCTCCTTCACCTCCTTCCCTCCTTCACCTCCTTCCCTCCTTCACCTCCTTCCCTCCTTCCCTCCTTCCCTCCTTTCCCTCCTTCATCTCCTTCCCTCCTCCCCTCCTTCACCTCCTTCCCTCCTTCCCTCCTTCCCCTCCTTCACCTCCTTTCCCTCCTTCACCTCCTTCACCTCCTTTCCCTCCTTCACCTCCTTCCCTCCTTCCCCTCGGGCTTCTCTGCGCCGCCAGCCTCCGTCCACATAACGGGCTGTTGTGACGTCACGTCGCTTTATTTCAACTTTGTGACGTGTGAAGACGAGCTGAATCGGCTGATGTGTATAAAACGGTGGTTTTTAAAGAATTCGGCTGATAAATGAAGTGTTTTAATCGAAGCTAAAAGACAAAACTCAAGAGAATTGTGTTGCATTGTCACATTTATTTGTGTGATTCACGAGGAAAAAGTCAAAACGTCTCTAAGACGTCTTTGTTTTGAGGGATTTCAAAAACCTCAGGGTTCTTTTTATTATTTATCTGTTTTTGGTTGAAAAATACAACAGTGTACACATTAGATATTGTACATATCATATCCTTTTCTTTTCTTTTCTTTTTTTTTAACAATAAAAATAGCAAGAACAATAGAACACAGTCTCTGACAACAATGTAGTAATGAAATACTACGAATGTAAAGTAAAAAGTAAACAACAAAAGAAAAGAGAAAAAAAATGATTAAATTAAATTAAACATAAATAGGATAAGTATTAGCAATAAATGATTTTAGAAAATAACAGTAATCACAACAATGACTAAGTGATAATAATGACAATAATAATTAAAAGTACAGATATATAAAGGGTGAACAACAGCAGGCGTGGAAAAAGCAAGAAAGTAAACAAAACCAACAGACGTTTTCAAAGTTTCTAGCATCAGATCAAGTGGTGAGAAAATAGAAATTGTACTAATTTGCTTGCGGGAAACTAAAGTCCCGTCCTGAACGACTTCACGTTCTTCTTTAGAGGGCAAGTTGTACTACGTGGGGCCCAAGAAGGAGGAGAAGAGGGAGGTGGTGATCGAGGCGGAGAGAAGAGGCAGATCTTCCTGGACTGCCACTTCAGCGAGGTGGGGGGCCACCTGGGCCAGAAGAAGACGGTGCACCGGGTCCAGAGCCGGTACTACTGGCTGGGCATCATCAAGGACGTGGTGGACTGGGTACCTTCCTCTGCACGCCGCCGTGTCGCCGTGTCGCTGCGGGATTCTGACCCCCCCCCCCTCCCCCCCCCCCCCCCCCCCCCCCCCCGTCCGTTTCAGATCAAGGTGTGTGAGACGTGTCAGCACACGGAGCGGAACAAGAACCTGGCGAGGACGGTGAGGCCCATCAAGGTGGAGGCGCCCT
>NC_137656.1:204078-329078 GCF_963422515.1 Blennius ocellaris | reverse complement strand
AGCTCCACCTGGCTGAGGGGCGGAGCTCCACCTGGCCGAGGGGCGGAGCTCCACCTGGCCGAGGGGCGGAGCTCCACCTGGCCGAGGGGGCGGAGCTCCACCTGGCCGAGGGGGCGGAGCTCCACCCGGCTAAGGGGCGGAGCTCCAGCTCCCACAAAGACTCACTAGAAAGAGACTCCAGACCTAAAGACTCTTCGCTCAGATTTTTATCCCCGTCGTTGAAAAACCTTAACTTATTGTCTCACTTTGTCATACAAGAGAAATTTTAATAAAAACTCTTTGGAATGTGAGTTTTTTCACTCGTTCTTTCCTCCTTGTTCTTCCTGTCATGTTGAACTGGGGGTCCAGCGATGCGTTCAGGCGCGCCTTAAAAAAATCTGAACTCTGAGTTTCCTGCGAGGAATCGTTAAAGCAGTGTTTTTCAACCACTTGTTTGTTTTTTTTTGTTAAAAAAAAGACATTTTTAAACACATTCCAGTCGTTCCAATGTGCTTTTATAGAGAAAGTAGAAAAGCCCAACATCCACATGAGCAGCAGGTTGGTTTGCGACTGTGGAAAAGAAAAACTACAACAGGAGAAACTGTAGAAACCAGAGTCAGAGGTGGAGGAGAGGAGAGGAGAGAGGAGAGGAGAGGAAAGACAGAGAGAGACTTGGTGGGGAGAAACATACAATAACCTTGTTAGTGCTACATACATTTCTTTTTATTTATTGTAACACAATAATCACAGTGATCTAAATATTTTCCAACTGCCAGGAGAAACAACAGAGCAAAAACCAAAATAATCACAACAATGATAACAAAAGCAAAAACAAAAGGATACAGACCCTTTCCAAAAGATTAGAATACGATGGAAAAGTTTATTTATTTCCATAATTCCATTCAAAAAGTGAAACTTTCATAGATTATAGATTCAGGGCCCACAGTTCAAACGATTTCAAGTATTTATTTGTTGATTTTTACATAATTCGGGCTTCCAGCTCATAAAACCCATGAAAACATTAGAATACAGTGAAGAAATCAACTTTTACTTCTCAGTTTTTGCAGAAAAAACAAAGAAATTAGGATCAAATCAATCAAGATATGGTACTCTCAAAACAATATGTCAATCTTCAAGACTTGGTATGGAAGCCCAGATGGACTTGATGCTGGCTGTTGGGTCTGGTGAGCCTCATGTTCCTCTTGATAAAACCCCAGAGATTCTCAACGGGGTCTAGGTCTGGCCAGTCCAGCACTGTGATGGCCATCAAACCAGGTGTTGGTGCTTCTGGCAGTCTGGGCCGGGGCCAGGTCTGTATGTGACCTTTTTGTAAATAGTTTCACAAGGCATTGCTTCTATTTCACTGTAAACATCTGGATATAACCTGTTTTTTCAGTCCTTTTTTCATCAATTTTTATTGACATTTATGACAAACATTTATGAGTTTGTCCTGAACAAAAACTGGAAATGAATTAAAAAATTAAAATTAGAATTAAAAAACCAAACCTGCAAACAAACAAACAAACAAACAGTGACGAGGAAAAGACTTCCCACTCGTTTGTCTGTCCAGGTTTTGTACAAAGCGAAAGATAAATTAAGAGTCAGTCTGGAGGAAAGATGAAAAGACTTTGACAATCATATTTAAGTCGATTAAAAAAGATCAAAGGTTTAATACTTGACAGTTTGTCTCAGATCGTCTGTTTAATAGAAAACTGCATGAAAAGAAGCAGTTTATTGCAGTCGTCTGCATAAATGTGTTAATTGTGTTTGGGGGCGGAGCCAAGTTGGTTTTAACGTCGTTCTTTTCGACAAACAAATGGAAAGTGCGTCGTTTCCTTGTTTCACAACTTTTAACTCTTTTCCTTCCTTTATTGTTTGATTCACATGATGGAAATAACATTTCATTCATTCAAGGTCCATTTTATAATAAGTGAAGATTCCTGAATTCATTTTTATTCGCTGATAAAAACCACTAGAAGACGCCGTTGAGAGAACGAGCTCCAAAACGACTCCACGGTCAAAGACGACTCGAACAAGATGGGAGTTAAAAACATAGTTTTTATGTCGTTTCTTTTCTTTACATCGTCTTTTTTTCCCCCCAAACTTCCGTCACGAAAACCTCCGTCGTCTCCACGGCGACAATCAGCGTGACGCTAGCGGCGGAACGAGACGCGTTTCGTTTTGCGATGATGAGCTTTTGAGCAGAACGCCGCCGCCGCCGCCAGTTGTTCTTCAGCTCCCCGTCGCTCCCGGTTGCCGACGACGACGACGACCCTCTGGAGTTTACTCTTTGAAAAAATAAAACTCTTTCATCTCTGCAGCCTCACGACGAACTTTGGTTGTTTGACGAGCTGCTGAAGGAAACGACCAACAACAACAACGAGTCCATCGCAGAAACTCAACTGTAAACTAAGTCAACCCCCCAGCGTCCGTCCCCCCCCGTCCCCCCGTCCTCCGTCAGGACGGGATCATGCCTTTGTTCCTCTTGCTGTCCGCCATGCCGCGCCGGTTGTGGTTCCCCACGCGGCTCTTGTTAGCCTCCTTGCGGCGCCGGTCCAGGACGGTGTCGGGGGTCTGGCCCCGGCCCCGGGGACGACCCGCCACGGCCGCCGGGCGCTCCGGACGGACGCTGAGGACAGAGGACAACGTGGTGATGTCATCGGGGAGAAGACGTGGTGGGAAAATACGCCGAGTCGGCGTTTATCAAGTCAAGGGAAGTAATTAAACTGGAAACGTGTGTGTGTGTGTGTGTTTCCTTTTGCACACACACACCACAGCGCCCCCCGGTGGTCTGGAGTGTCGACGACGGCGTTTTCAGGCAGAAACACTGAAAACGACGTCGTCTGAATGAGGAACGATTCTTAAAACGATGTTTTTACTTGAAACGCCGAGGAAAAGAGGACAGTCTCTCTCTCCTCCTCACTCTCTCTCTCTCTGTCTCTCCTCCTCCTTCTCTCTCTCTCTCTCCTCCTACTCTCTCTCTCTCTGTCTGTCTCTCTCTCCTCTCGCTCTCTCTCTCCATCTCTGTCTCTCTCTCCTCCTTCCCTCCTACTCTCCCTCTGTCTCCGTCTCTCTCTCCTCCTACTCTCTCTCTCTGTCTCCGTCTCTCTCTCTCCTCCTTCCCTCCTACTCTCCCTCTGTCTCCGTCTCTCTCTCCTCCTACTCTCTCTCTCTCTCCATCTCTGTCTCTCTCTCCTCCTTCCCTCCTACTCTCCCTCTGTCTCCGTCTCTCTCTCCTCCTACTCTCTCTCTCTCTGTCTCCATCTCTCTCTCTCTTCTCCTTCCCTCCTACTCTCCCTCTGTCTCCGTCTCTCTCTCCTCCTACTCTCTCTCTCTCTGTCTCCGTCTCTCTCTCTCTTCTCCTTCCCTCCTACTCTCCCTCTGTCTCCGTCTCTCTCTCCTCCTACTCTCTCCCTCTGTCTCCGTCTCTCTCTCCTCCTACTCTCTCTCTCTCTGTCTCCGTCTCTCTCTCTCTTCTCCTTCCCTCCTACTCTCCCTCTGTCTCCCTCTCTCTCTCCTCCTACTCTCTCTCTCTCTGTCTCCGTCTCTCTCTCCGTCTCCGTCTCTCTCTCTCTTCTCCTTCCCTCCTACTCTCCCTCTGTCTCCGTCTCTCTCTCCTCCTACTCTCTCCCTCTGTCTCCGTCTCTCTCTCCTCCTACTCTCTCTCTCTCTGTCTCCGTCTCTCTCTCTCTTCTCCTTCCCTCCTACTCTCCCTCTGTCTCCCTCTCTCTCTCCTCCTACTCTCTCTCTCTCTGTCTCCGTCTCTCTCTCTCCTCCTTCCCTCCTACTCTCCCTCTGTCTCCCTCTCTCTCTCCTCCTACTCTCTCTCTCTGTCTCCGTCTCTCTCTCTCTCTCTCCTTCCCTCCTACTCTCTCTCCGTCTCTCCCTCTGTGTTTCAGTCTCTCTCTCCCTCTCTCCCCCTCCCCCCCCTCCCCCCCCCCCTCTCACCCCCTCCTCTGCTGCATGGCGGCCCTCCTGGCAGCAGCTCTCTCCCTGAGCAGCGCCGGGTCCTGGAGGAACTGGTCTCTGTTCACGTTGCTCTGAGGAAAGAAAGACGAGTTCATCACTCGTTCTTTTGTTAGACGAGTTCATCACACGTTCTTTTGTTAGACGAGTTCATCACACGTTCTTTTGTTAGACGAGTTCATCACACGTTCTTTTGTTAGACGAGTTCATCACACGTTCTTTTGTTAGACGAGTTCATCACACGTTCTTTTGTTAGACGAGTTCATCACACGTTCTTTTGTTAGACGAGTTCATCACACGTTCTTTTGTTAGACGAGTTCATCACTCGTTCTTTTGTTAGACGAGTTCATCACTCGTTCTTTTGTTAGACGAGTTCATCACACGTTCTTTTGTTAGACGAGTTCATCACACGTTCTTTTGTTAGACGAGTTCATCACACGTTCTTTTGTTAGACGAGTTCATCACACGTTCTTTTGTTAGACGAGTTCATCACACGTTCTTTTGTTAGACGAGTTCATCACACGTTCTTTTGTTAGACGAGTTCATCACACGTTCTTTTGTTAGACGAGTTCATCACACGTTCTTTTGTTAGACGAGTTCATCACACGTTCTTTTGTTAGACGAGTTCATCACACGTTCTTTTGTTAGACGAGTTCATCACACGTTCTTTTGTTAGACGAGTTCATCACACGTTCTTTTGTTAGACGAGTTCATCACACGTTCTTTTGTTAGACGAGTTCATCACTCGTTCTTTTGTTAGACGAGTTCATCACACGTTCTTTTGTTAGACGAGTTCATCACTCGTTCTTTTGTTAGACGAGTTCATCACACGTTCTTTTGTTAGACGAGTTCATCACACGTTCTTTTGTTAGACGAGTTCATCACACGTTCTTTTGTTAGACGAGTTCATCACACGTTCTTTTGTTAGACGAGTTCATCACTCGTTCTTTTGTTAGACGAGTTCATCACACGTTCTTTTGTTAGACGAGTTCATCACACGTTCTTTTGTTAGACGAGTTCAGAAGATTCAAACCGACGTACCTGCAGCGGCTCTTCCTCCTCCTCCTCCTCCTCCTCCTCCTCCACCTCCGCCCGGGCTCCTCTCCTCAGCACCTGGGGGACGGTGAAGGGCCTGGGGGGAGTCCAGAGTCAGTCCAGCACTCCGCCCCCGGGGGACATCACACCTCCACCTCCACCTCCACCTCCACCTACCTGCGGCTCAGCAGCGAGTCTCCGTCCAGGTCGTTGGCCCCCACCTGGTTCATGTCGTAGGTGTCGTCGTACTCGTCCTCGTAGTCGTCGGGGCCGAAGGCGTGGGGGTCGTCCCCCGGCTGGAGGACCACCTCGTCCACCACCGTCTGGTAGGCCTGGTAGCGCGTCCTCTGCTCCGTCACGTGCTGCTTGTCGTTCAGCAGCTCCCGGGCGTCTCCGCCTTTCCTGAGGGAGACGGACAGGCCGGCGTGAAGCCTCCGCCCACCTCCACCCGTCTACAACCACCTCCACCCGTCTACAACCGCCTCTGCCCACTTCCACCCGTCTACAACCACCTCCGCCCGACTACAAACACCTCCGCCCGTCTACAACCGCCTCCGCCCACCTCCACCCGTCTACAACCACCTCCGCCCGTCTACAAACACCTCCACCCGTCTACAACCACCTCCGCCCGTCTACAACCGCCTCCGCCCATCTACAACCACCTCCGCCCGTCTACAACCGCCTACAACCACCTCCGCCCGACTACAACCACCTCCGCCCGTCTACAACTGCCTCCGCCCACTTCCACCCACCTCCGTCCGTCTCCACTCACCTCCGCCCGTCTCAACCTACTTCCACCCGTCTCCGCCCACCTCCACCTGCCTCCGCCCGTCTACAACCGCCTCCGCCCGTCTACAACCACCTCCGCCCGTCTACAACCGCCTCCGCCCGACTACAACCACCTCCGCCCGTCTACAACTGCCTCCGCCCACCTCCACCCACCTACAACCACCTCCGCCCACCTCCAGCCGACTACAACCGCCTCCGCCCACTTCCACCCACCTCCGTCCGTCTCCACTCACCTCCGCCCGTCTCAACCTACTTCCACCCGTCTCCGCCCACCTCCACCTGCCTCCGCCCGTCTACAACCACCTCCGCCCGTCTACAACCCGCCTCCGCCCATCTCCACCCACCTCCGCCCGTCTCCACCCCACCACTCTAAAGACGTCCCTACGTTTACCTCCTGCCCTTCCAGATGCGGGACATGTCCACCTGGTCCCGGCGGAAGACGTCGAACTCGTCGTCGTCGAAGACGTTGGACCGGCTGTCCAGGACCGAGGGGACGTCCTCCGGGGACGGCCTGCCGACACACCAGGGGGGAAAAACGTTTTCCTTTCAGTTTCAGTTTCTTCTTCTGTGTTTAAAGTGGCGCCAGCGCCCCCTGCTGGTTCTATGACATCATCACATCAGGGAGGAGACAGGAGGGACTGGTAGGAGACAGGAGGGACGAGTAGGAGACAGGAGGGACTAGCAGGAGACAGGAGGGACGAGCAGGAGACAGGAGGGACGAGTAGGAGACAGGAGGGACGAGTAGGAGACTGGAGGGACTAGTAGGAGACAGGAGGGACGAGTAGGAGACAGGAGGGACGAGTAGGAGACAGGAGGGACGAGTAGGAGACAGGAGGGACTAGTAGGAGACAGGAGGGACGAGTAGGAGACAGGAGGGACTAGCAGGAGACAGGAGGGACGAGCAGGAGACAGGAGGGACGAGCAGGAGACAGGAGGGACTAGCAGGAGACAGGAGGGACGAGTAGGAGACAGGAGGGACGAGCAGGAGACAGGAGGGACGAGCAGGAGACAGGAGGGACTAGCAGGAGTCAGGAGGGACGAGCAGGAGACAGGAGGGACGAGCAGGAGACAGGAGGGACTAGCAGGAGACAGGAGGGACTCTTTGGAGACAGGAGGGACGAGTAGGAGACAGGAGGGACTAGCAGGAGACAGGAGGGACGAGCAGGAGACAGGAGGGACGAGCAGGAGATAGGAGGGACTGTTTGGAGACAGGAGGGATGAGTAGGAGACAGGAGGGACGAGTAGGAGACAGGAGGGACGAGTAGGAGACAGGAGGGACTAGTAGGAGACAGAAGGGATGAGTAGGAGACAGGAGGGACTAGTAGGAGACAGGAGGGACTAGTAGGAGAGAGGAGGGACGAGTAGGAGACAGGAGGGACTAGTAGGAGACAGGAGGGACTAGTAGGAGACAGGAGGGACTGTTAGGACGGTCTCCCAGTATTCTGGCAGAGACTGAATAGCACTAGTAATGTGTGTGCGTGTGCGTGTGTGTGTGTGTGTGTGCGTGTGTGGACCTGGGCATGCTCCGGTCCAGTGAGTCCAGTCCGGGCTCCAGCCGGTCCTCCAGGATGTTGTTGATGACGAGCTCAGAGTTGTAGTTGTAGCGCTGCAGGCAGGCCAGCAGGAAGCCCTCCCCCAGGTCTGGCAGCAGGTCTCTGATGCAGGACAGGAGGGACTCCAGCTCCGCCCCGCTCACCGAGGACCCCGCCCCCTGGAAGCACCGACGTCAGTACCTCCCCCGCCAGTACCTCCCCCGTCAGTACCTCCCCTCCCCCGCCAGTACCTCCCCTCCCCCGTCAGACGAGTTGCCGGTTCAAGCGTCACTCACGTTGTTTCCCTTGCGTGGAGAATCCAACATGGCGGCTCCTCCAGGACCTCCTCCTGACGCCAGCTCTGACCTGGAGTCTGCTGAAGAGGAGGCTCCGCCCCCTGTCCCGCCCACGGCGCCGCCATCCGCCCCGGCTGGTTGGAACCAGGAAGGACGCTCTGCGGTCCGGCTCTCCGGCCGCCGCCGCCCGGCGCCGTCCCAGGCGCTGTCCACGCCCTGGAGCAGGTAGGAGGTCCTGGTCTCGTCTCTGAGGGGGGGTCAGGAAAAACTACGGCACCGGACAACAGACCAACACACCAACTGACCAACTGACCATCAGGCCGACAGACCAACACACCAACCGACCAACTAACATACCAGACCAACTGACCAACACACCAACTAACATACCAGACCAACACACCAACACACCAACCGACCAACTAACATACCAGACCAACTGACCAACACACCAACTGACCAACTAACATACCAGACCAACTGACCAACACACCAACTAACATACCAGACCAACACACCAACACACCAACCGACCAACTAACATACCAGACCAACTGACCAACACACCAACTAACATACCAGACCAACTGACCAACACACCAACTGACCAACTAACATACCAGACCAACTGACCAACACACCAACTAACATACCAGACCAACTGACCAACACACCAACTAACATACCAGACCAACACACCAACTGACCAACTAACATACCAGACCAACTGACCAACACACCAACTAACATACCAGACCAACACACCAACCGACCAACTAACATACCAGACCAACTGACCAACACACCAACTAACATACCAGACCAACACACCAACACACCAACCGACCAACTAACATACCAGACCAACACACCAACACACCAACCGACCAACTAACATACCAGACCAACACACCAACACACCAACTGACCAACACAACAACTGACCAACTAACATACCAGACTAACTGACCAACACACCAACTGACCAACTAACATACCAGACCAACACACCAACACACCAACTGACCAACACAACAACCGACCAACTAACATACCAGACCAACTGACCAACACACCAACCGACCAACTAACATACCAGACCAACTGACCAACACACCAACTGACCAACTAACATACCAGACCAACACACCAACACACCAACTGACCAACACAACAACTGACCAACTAACATACCAGACCAACTGACCAACACACCAACTGACCAACTAACATACCAGACCAACACACCAACACACCAACTGACCAACACAACAACCGACCAACTAACATACCAGACCAACTGACCAACACACCAACCGACCAACTAACATACCAGACCAACACACCAACACACCAACTGACCAACACAACAACCGACCAACTAACATACCAGACCAACTGACCAACAGACCAACACACCAACTGACCATCAGGCCGACAGACCAACTGACATACCAGACTAACAGACCACCAGGCCAACTGACCAACAGACCTACAGAACAGACCAACTAACATACCAGACCAACTGACCAACACACCAACTTACATACCACACCCACAGACCACCAGACCTACAGACTACCAGACCCACAAACCAACAGATCAACTGACCACCAGACCAACACACCAACTGACATACCAGACCACCAGACCAGTACCACCAGACCTCATCAAGGTGAAAGTACAAGGTCACTGTTAAGGTTCCAGTAGAGCGTGGAGGAGGTGAAGGATGCATGAGGGGCAGGGCCTGCTGCAGGAGGCCCACGTCCTCCACGATGGGGAACTGCTCGTCGTAGTCGCACAAGAACCTGGAAACAAACAACACCGGCTGTAATTTGACACCAGCCTCTGGATGTGTTCAGGGACGTCGGGAGAAAAGGAGTATTTTGAGGGAAAATCTGAGCTTCGGCTCTTGAGAAACAATCAAACGGCGTCTCTTCTGTTTCTGGCGGGATTTTAGGCTCCGTTTCCTCAAGGAGCCACTTTAGGAAATGCAACTTTAGGAAAACGGCTCCGGGGTGGAACAGTAGAGGGCGCCGTTTCTTGGAATTCTTAATCAATCGGCGTGATGAAACGTTCAGTACGACGAGGTGAACAAGTGATTTCAGCTGAAAGTTCTGGAGGTCAAACGTTTCAAAATACACATTTATAATGAACGTTTTTGTTCAACTATCCCTGATTTAAAGTTACAAACCTACAGTGAAGAGATAATAATATTAATGATGATAATAATAAAAAAAATAATAATAATGGCATTCAACAGTAACATTTATGCTGTAAAGCTTCAGTTCCAAATGCTGATTTTAAAATCTGTTTTAAATTCCAACGTCAGTCTGGCAGCGTTCTGATTGGTCCAAACCGTTCATTCCCAGCCAATCAGCTGATTTTATGAGTAGAATTATTAGAATAAGAGACGATTTTCTTCCTGTCGGTCGCAGAGCAGCAAAAACAAGCAGCAGCTCCGACTTGTGGCCCCGACATGCTGCAGCGGCATCGTTCTAAAAGGGTTGCCGCGTAAACGTCAAACTTTTTTGAAACAAAAACGCCAAAAGAAAAAAAAAAAGTAGCTTGAAGTCCGATGGGAAAAAAACCCTAAACTTCCAGGAGAAACAAATAAAATCTCACCTTTTCTCAGGTAGAAAAGAGGTGAAATGCTGCAGAAGCTCCTCTGCAAAGGTCTGCATGTTTTCTCTCCTGCAGGGAAACGAGGCAGACGGATGAAGCGGCGAGTGGCGGCGGGATGCTAGCTGCTAGCAGTGAGCTGCTAGCTGCTAGCGATGAGGTGTTAGCGTGAGGTGTTATCAGTGAGATGCTAGCGGTGAGGTGCTAGTGGTGAGGTGCTAGTGGTGAGATGGTAGCGGTGAGATGGTAGCAGTGAGGTGGTAGCGGTGAGGCGCTAGCGGTGTTAGTGGTGAGATGTTGGCGGTGAGGTGGTGGCAGTGAGGTGCTAGCGGGGAGATGCTAGTGGTGAGGTGCTAGCGGTGAGATGGTAGCGGTGAGATGGTAGCAGTGAGATGGTAGCGGTGATAGCGGTGAGGTGCTAGCGGTGAGATGTTAGCGGTGAGGTGGTGAGATGGTAGCGGTGAGATGTTAGCGGTGAGGTGGTGGCAGTGAGATGTTAGCAGTGAGGTGCTAGTGGTGAGGTGCTAGCGGTGAGATGGTAGCGGTGAGATGGTAGCAGTGAGATGCTAGCGGTGAGGCACTAGCGGTGTTAGTGGTGAGATGTTGGCGGTGAGGTGGTGGCAGTGAGGTGCTAGCGGGGAGATGCTAGTGGTGAGGTGCTAGCGGTGAGATGGTAGCGGTGAGATGGTAGCAGTGAGATGGTAGCGGTGATAGCGGTGAGGTGCTAGCGGTGAGATGTTAGCGGTGAGGTGGTGAGATGGTAGCGGTGAGATGTTAGCGGTGAGGTGGTGGCAGTGAGATGTTAGCAGTGAGGTGCTAGTGGTGAGGTGCTAGCGGTGAGATGGTAGCGGTGAGATGGTAGCAGTGAGGTGGTAGCGGTGAGGCGCTAGCGGTGTTAGTGGTGAGATGTTGGCGGTGAGGTGGTGGCAGTGAGGTGCTAGCGGGGAGATGCTAGTGGTGAGGTGCTAGCGGTGAGATGGTAGCGGTGAGATGGTAGCAGTGAGATGGTAGCGGTGATAGCGGTGAGGTGCTAGCGGTGAGATGTTAGCGGTGAGATGTTAGCGGTGAGGTGGTGAGATGGTAGCGGTGAGATGTTAGCGGTGAGGTGGTGGCAGTGAGATGTTAGCAGTGAGGTGCTAGTGGTGAGGTGCTAGCGGTGAGATGGTAGCGGTGAGATGGTAGCAGTGAGATGCTAGCGGTGAGGCGCTAGCGGTGTTAGTGGTGAGATGTTGGCGGTGAGGTGGTGGCAGTGAGGTGCTAGCGGGGAGATGCTAGTGGTGAGGTGCTAGCGGTGAGATGGTAGCGGTGAGATGGTAGCAGTGAGATGGTAGCGGTGATAGCGGTGAGGTGCTAGCGGTGAGATGTTAGCGGTGAGGTGGTGAGATGGTAGCGGTGAGATGTTAGCGGTGAGGTGTTAGTGGTGAGCTGTTAACAGTGAGCTGCTAGCAGTGAGGTGTTAGTGGTGAGCTGCTAACAGTGAGCTGCTAGCAGTGAGGTGTTAACGGTGAGGTGCTAACAGTGAGCTGCTAACGGTGAGGTGCTAGCGGTGAGTTGCTAACGGTGAGATGTTAGCAGTGAGGTGCTAACGGTGAGGTGCTTGCAGTGAGGTGTTAGCGGTGAGCTGCTAACGGTGAGGTGCTAGCGGTGAGCTGCTAACGGTGAGGTGCTTGCAGTGAGGTGTTAGCGGTGAGCTGCTAGCGGCGGCGGGAGGCGCCTCACCCCTCCAGGATGGGCTGCAGGCAGGTGTGGTGCAGCAGCAGGTGGGACGTCTCCACCATCTTCCGGCAGGAGTGGGACAGGCGCCTCCACAGGTCCTGCTGCAGACTGGAGGACAGCGTCTCCGCTGGTTACCGGGACATCATGACCACAACCTCAACAAGTCACCTGCTGGCGTCACCTCTGCTCGTCGAAGCTCCGCCTCCGGACGGCGTTCTCCAGGTCGCCCACCGCGCTCTCGTAGAACGAGCTCAGTCTGCGGGAGGCAAAAGGTTCAGGAGGACGAAACCACCCATTCTATTTATTCTATTTGTTATTTAACACGGAAACACAGTTAAACACCGATTTATTTATTTATTTATTTATTTCATAAAAACAAACAGTCTTCGTTGAAAAATTTGAATAAAAGGAGCAGAAAAGAAGCTTTACTCTTATTATGTCTGCCACTTAATACCTTAACGTTCCAAATATACACGTATTTAGGTATTCTATGTACAGTACACACAAAAAAACACAAAAAGAGAAAGATAACCATCCTTTTCATGTTTTGACCCAATTAAAATATCTAATATCTCATATATATATTATTATTACCAATATTCAAATGTTTTTCCAGAGTTTCTGACACTTTTACTTCTTTCTGAAGTTGCGTTCCATAAACGACTTCCTGTCAGTCGTTCCATTACTTTTTAATTAAAGTACTTTACACCATTATGACACCGTTTCAGTTTTTATATGATCTGTTTAACGTCTTCAGAAATAAATGTAACTGTACAAATAGAGATTGATAGTTTGTTTAACTCACATATTTTAAGTCAGAAACAGACGAATACTAAAGACCATTAATACTGTTTTCATTCTGTTTCGTCTTCCTTTCTTCAAGTTTTTACTTTTATTTTATTTTGCCGATTTCAGCTCCAAACCACAGATTTTCAACCAGATTGAGATTATAACTCATTGCCGATGATTTTAAATTTTAATAATGGTGACTAACTAACTATATGTAACCAGATGCAGAGCTTTCAGTGTGGTGGCCATCTTGGATGAGGACTCGCCGTACTGCACAAGTAAAATGATCATAACTCGCTGACGTTATCGTGTTCAGGTGACTTTTTTTTTTGTTTGTTGCAGATTTCAGATCCAAACCACAGATTTCCAACCAGATTGAGATTATAACTCATTGCTGATCATTTTAAAATTTTAATAACGGTAAATAACTAACTACATGTAACCAGATGCACCCTGAGAGCTTTCAGTGTGGCGGCCATCTTGGATGAGGACTCACCGCACCTCACAAGTAAAATGATCATAACTCGCTGACGTTATCGTGTTCAGACGACTTTTTTTTTTTTTTTTTTTTTTAAGAAGTTAGGACGGAGGAGACCCTACCTGGACAGGAAGCCGTGGGACTGGAAGCTGCTGCAGGCGGCAGGGAAGATGTCCAGGAAGGCATGGATGGTGGTGGAGGAGTCACACAGGTACAAGATGATGTCCACGAGATCCTGACACACACACACACACACACACACACACACACACACACACACACACACACACACACACACACACACACACACACACACACACACACACACACACACACACACACACACACACACACACACACACACACACACACACACACACAAAATCACATTTAATAGTCAACATTCTGAGAAATAATGTCCGTTTACATGGAAACACTGAATGTTATTTTCACGTGGGGCCTTTAGGGGGTGCTGTTGGACGATGGGAGCCGTTTCCAAAAACTTGTGTTGCCAGATAATTAACCAATTTATTTATTATAAAACAGTCTTATCGATAACTATGCCAGTTATCTGGCATAGAGATAAAAGTGTTTTAGTTTAACGTCTAAGCCCCGCCTCCATCACGGTGCCGCCTATGAAGTTTTAAGGTTTATTTCTCCTCTGAAGCTGATCCGGGTCATCAATCCAGATGTGCTGCTGCAGACTGACCTGCTGGCTCATGGTCATGGCAGTGGCTTGTTTGTGTGCGTTGAGCTTCAGAGGCTCCATGGCGGCGGCTCCTTCGCACTGGAGGCCACACTTCTCCAGGATCGTGTCGAAAACCTGAAGAATAACGAGAAGAAGAAGAATAAGAATTAAAAAAACACATTTACAACTGCAGTGGATCACATTTGTACATTTGAATGTCTGCAGGGTTTAAATGTTGATATGGAGAAATAAAAACACACGTTTGCACAACATGTCAAGTAAAAAAGGAATTGTTCCATTTTTTTAAATTCTTATTGATGTAATTTTTATGTTGGGCCACTAGAGGGGGTGTTTGTTATTGTAATGAAACCACACAAGCATGAAGCAGAGAACACTGGGAGAACCTTCTAGTTATTATGGTGGCTGTCAAAATAAAACCACCAATCTGGACTGTTATGATGGCGATTGTCAAAAGAAAAGTACCAAGTTGGATTGTTATTATGGTGACTGTCAAAATAAAAGTACCAATTCGGATTGTTATTACGGTGTCTGTCAAAATAAAAGTACCAAGTTGGATTGTTATTATGGTGACTGTCAAAATAAAAGCACCAAGTTGGACTGTCATTATGGTGACTGTCAAAGTAAAAGTACCAAGTTGGATTGTTATTATGGTGACTGTCAAAATAAAAGTACCAATTCGGATTGTTACTACGGTGTCTGTCAAAATAAAAGTACCAAGTTGGATTGTTATTACGGTGATTGTCAAAATAAAAGTAGCAAGTTGGATTGTTATTACAATGACTGTCAAAATAAAAGTACCAAGTTGGATTGTTATTATGGTGACTGTCAAAATAAAAGTACCAAGTTGGATTGTTATTATGGTGACTGTCAAAATAAAAGTACCAATTCGGATTGTTATTATGGTGTCTGTCAAAATAAAACCACCAAGTTGGATTGTTGTTACGGTGACTGTCAAAATAAAACCACCAAGTTGGATTGTTGTTACGGTGACTGTCAAAATAAAACCACCAAGCCCAGGAGAACATGGACTGGAGGTCGTGACACCACGGAGGAACCCTGGTTCTGATGGTCTCTACTGAGCATGTGCAGAACGACTGGCTGGCAAAGACTTTGGTTTCCAGTAGATTTCGAGCAACGTTGTGTTTTTGTAGCCATTTTCACTGGAGATGGTTGTAAAGGAGTCCCGAGGGAAAGGAAGCTCACGTGCAGCACGGTGGGCACGGCCTCCTCCAGGTCGCTGTAGTAGGACGGCTGCTGGGCGAAGACGTTCTCTGGAACGACACCAGAGAGGTCAGAGGTCAGAGGTCAGAGGTCGGAGGTGGGAGACACAATCGCCCCGCCGCTCACCGATCATCTTGTGCAGCAGCTGGCCGTTGCCCTTCCCAAACAGCACGCACAGGTCCAGGAGTTTGGGAATGTCAAACAGGAAGTTCTCGTAGATGATTTCCCCGAACACCGCCGGGGTCAGGAAGTTCTCCTGGAACACGGCGGCGGGGGGGGGGAGGGGGTTAGCGCCGTGGTTTTACGTTCCATGATCGTGGCGAGAGCAGACCTACCCTACCTTGGACTCTTTGTGCGTGGCCATCCTGAGGAAGGTCAGGAACACCGCCCTGTGGACGCACCGCTGCGTGTCCGCCACGGCGGGGGAGGGGGGCGCCGCGGCCAGGTCCAGGCCGCGGGGGGCGTGGTGCAGGTACGAGTCCAGGCACCTCTGCAGCGACTCGTCAAACACCACCTGGAGGACGAGGACGGAACTGAAGGAAGGCTGTGGAACGCTGGAAACTGTCCCTCCTATCTCCTAACAGTCCCTCCTGTCTCCTAACAGTCCCTCCTATCTCCTAACAGTCCATCCTATCCTCTAACAGTCCCTCCTGTCTCCTAACAGTCCATCCTATCCTCTAACAGTCCCTCCTGTCTCCTAACAGTCCATCCTATCCTCTAACAGTCCCTCCTGTCTCCTAACAGTCCCTCCTGTCTCCTACTAGTCCCTCCTATCCTCTAACAGTCCCTCCTGTCTCCTACTAGTCCCTCCTGTCTCCTACTAGTCCCTCCTGTCTCCTAACAGTCCCTCCTGTCTCCTAACAATCCCTCCTATCTCCTAACAGTCCCTCCTGTCTCCTAACAGTCCCTCCTATCTCCTACTAGTCTCTCCTATCCTCTAACAGTCCCTCCTGTCTCCTACTAGTCCCTCCTGTCTCCTAACAGTCCCTCCTGTCTCCTAACAGTCCCTCCTGTCTCCTAACAGTCCCTCCTGTTTCCTACTAGTCCCTCCTGTCTCCTAACAGTCCCTCCTGTCTCCTACTAGTCCCACCTATCCTCTAACAGTCCCTCCTGTCTCCTACTAGTCCCTCCTGTCTCCTAACAATCCCTCCTATCCTCTAACAGTCCCTCCTGTCTCCTACTAGTCCCTCCTGTCTCCTAACAGTTACCTTTCCTTAACTCCTTGAGGATGCTTCCTAACACCTTTCCTTAACTCCTTGAGGATGCTTCCTAACACCTTTCCTTAACTCCTTAAGGAAGCCTCCTAACACCTTTCCTAACTCATTGAGGAAGCCTCCTAACACCTTTCCTCAACTCTTTGAGCAAGCCTCCTAACACCTTTCCTTAACTCCTTGAGGAAGCCTCCTAACACCTTTCCTTAACTCCTTTAGGAAGCCTCCTAACACCTTTCCTTAACTCCTTGAGGAACCCTCCCAACTCCTTTCCTGATCCTGATGACATCATCCACACGATGTAGGGAAAAGTGGACAGGAAAGAAGACAGACTCCAGGAGTTTTTTCAAGGCACCTTGAGAGCTCCAGGTAAGGACGCAGGCCTTCCCTACCCCCAGGTAAGGACGCAGGCCTTCCCTACCCCCAGGTAAGGACGCAGGCCTTCCCTACCCCCAGGTAAGGACGCAGGCCTTCCCTACCCCCAGGTAAGGACGCAGGCCTTCCCTACCTGGCACCAGAACTTGTCGTGAGGCAGCGCCAGCAGCCACTCCAGGTCCTCCGTGATGAACTTGGCGAGCTCCAGGAACTCCTCCACCTCCGCGGCGGCGCCGCCCTCTGGCGGGGGCTTGTAAGGCACAAAACATCGCTGCTCCGTCCGGTCCGGGTGCTGACGGGGGGACAACAGGCGTCACGGGGCTGCTGGGAATAGTTTGACGTGGGGGGTGGAGGTGGGGGGAGGGGCTGGACTCACCAGGGCGGGCAGCGTGCGCTCCTTCCCCAGAGGCCCCGCCTCCGTCACCTGCTGCTCGTCCAGTGGCACTTGTGCACAGGCCATGGCGTCTCCGTCCTTCGTTTACTCTGGACAAACACACACATGTCTTTGAAACCATGGTAAAATACACACACACCAGTAAATTAATAATAACAATAATAATAATAAGTTAAATTTGCCGTTTGGGCTTTTTTGGGCGAAAATCTTACTTTGAAAGGCAAATAGCGGACTTCCTGTTGGAGTTAGGTCAAAAGTTCAAATGCGTGAGTTGTAGGTCTCGACGAGACGAACAAATTTCGTATTCATTGCATTTCTCTACGATGTTCCTACGGACCGTGGCGGGCGATTTAGTGTGTCTAGGTGGCGCTAGAGAGCCATGTTTGGACTTTCTGGGAATTGTTTTCACATGATCACCGGCTCTATGCCATTCTTCACGAGCCTGACAAATATGGCGAGTTTTTGAGCGTGTTTAGGGGTCAAATTTGAGCGCAAGTGAAAAGAAAAATAATATATAACAATAATAATAATAATAACAAGCTACATTTGCCGTTTGGCCTTTTTTGGGCGAAAATCTTACTTTGAAAGGCAAATAGCGGACTTCCTGTTGGAGTTAGGTCAAAAGTTTGTGTGCGTGAGTTGTAAGTCTCGACGAGACGAACAAATTTCGTATTCACTGCATTTCTCTACGACATTCCTACGGACCGTGGCGGGCAATTTAGTAATAATAATAAACATTACAAAAACAATATAGAATTTCGCCAGTAGGATGAGAGTGACCATATTCGGGCCTCCTTCGGCCTCCTACGAATTACAAAAGGGACCTAATAATAACAATCAGCTCAGCCGCCAGGTTACTTCAGGGAAGATTCATGCTGATATAATATAACTAGAACGTCTTAAAGGAAATGTAAAGTGACGACATGAAAGGAGATGAACACGACATTTTTCCCCCACAGTTTTGAGGATTTATCCTTAAAAGCTTCATCGTCAACGTCCGAAATCGAATCAAACCGGTCCTTGGATGATGTTATATATATTATATACTCGTGCTTATTTCTAAGTGCCCATGTTCCGTTCTGTGCTTTACTTTATGTCTTATACCCAGATATTTTTACTTTTATTACTATTCTATTGTATTTTATAATATTCTTATGTACCAGATTGCTGCAACAAGACAATTTCCCTTCGGGGATGAATAAAGTAATTATCCATCTATATTTATTTAAGCTTGTCATTCCATCTTTCGGGACAATTTTTTTTTACTTGGAGGAGGTATGTGCCGGGGAAGTTTGTTCATTATGTGAAAATTCAATAAACAGAATTGTAAAAAACAAACAAACCAAAAAAAAAAGAACATTGAGGACTATGGGGGGAGTTTATAACGCTTTAGCAGTTTTTTGTTTTTTTTAATCTTCAAAGTAATTCACCTTTATGTCTCATTAAACACTCCTGCAGTTAAAATAGAGAATAGAAATAGAAAATATCATCCCCTGTTCTTCTGATGTGGCGTTTGCAGTGGCTTGGACCCTCCCGGGCCACCGTAGGGCTTGGTTCCGTCGACTTTTGTTTTGCACTCTGGGGGAGTCCGCCTGGAATATCACCGTGACTGTGACGATTCTGACGGCAGCAGTGATGTTTTATGGTTTTCTGCTTTATTTAATCTGCTTTTAATAACTTTCACACGCCAACGTGGGTTTTTTTTTTTAAAAACCGACACCTGACGGCGCGGCGACGGAGCTCGCGAGGCTCCCGTTAGTTTGGTTTCGCCTTCCTGACACCGGTTCTCCGTGTGTCGGGGTTCTAAGTGTCTCCGGTTCTCCGCGTGTCGAGTTGTGGCCTGGAAAAAAACTCGTCAACACAGATTATGTGACGTCCAGCGACTCGCTGCTGAATTAGAAAGCCGCTCACCAGAACAGCAGCTATGAATGGACGAGCTAACGAGCTAATGCTAAACAACAAACACCGCGCGGCGGGAGGGGTGGGGGGGGCCTGGCGGCTCGGGCGGAGCGAGTGTCGGGTGAGAGGGCGGCTCGGACTCGGACTCACCTCCTGGTCCGGCGGCGTGCGGCTCCGTCAGGCCATCCCGTCACCGCCGTCACGACTCCACGGTTTCTGTTTCCCCGAGCCGACCGGATCACCTGCGCCGACGCAGCCCGGAAGTGACGCGATCAGCAGCTGGGTGACGCGGCAGCGCATGCGCAAAGCGGACGTCAGGCGAAGGAGGGCGTCCACAGTGCATCCTGGTGGACGTGACCGCGCAGCGTCACGAGGAAGGAGGGAGGGAATGACGATGATGGATGAAATCACAGAAAAGGATCAGAGAATAAAAGATTTGGAAAAGAAGGAAAAGAAAAAAAAATGTAAAAACAAAAAATATGAGGAAAAAACTAAATGATAATGTTTTCAAGATGTCAAGGTGTTTTTTTTCATTGTCATATCACCAGTAAAAGCAGGTTTCACAGTGAATGAAATTCTTATTTTGCCGTCTACCCTGCAGCCGACATACATAAATAAGTATAGACACAAAAATAGAATAAAAATAAAATAAAATAACAGAGCAGTGCAAAAATGATCAGGCTAGAAGAGACATTGTGCACATGTCACTTTACTGTTGATAGGATTATAGGGTGTATATATTTTTAAATCTTTAAATTGTTATCTTTAATATATTGTTACATGCCTTTTTGCACTGTGGGTCCGAGAGGACTGAAATTTCCTCTGTGCTGTATGTCATGCATATTAGCACACTTGACAATAAAGCTGACTTTCATTTTGATAGAAAAGGAAAGACTCAGAATGTAGAACTGGCAAAAAAAAAGAATTTAGAAGACGGACTTTGATTTCGTTCATGAGGAATCGGTAACAGTGACATCTAAAATCAAAGTTAAAAAGACTGACATCTGTTGCATTCTGGGTGTTTTAACAAACTCTCCATGACATCACGGCTCAGAGGCTTAATTTTATTTTTCACAATTATTTTTCAAAGTAGTATTTTGTCACCGCTGGCCCCCCGACTGAACCACCACCGCATCAGTAGGTAAAACCTCGGCTTTAGACGTAAAATCAACGACACTCACACACAATTTTCTTGGAAAAAACGTTTATAAAAACATTTTTTTGGATGACGTACACGCAGAAGGCTAAAGAAGAATCCCAGTAGTTACAAGCAGGAAAATTCTTTTCGACAGAGAAAGAGGGAGAGAGAGAGAAAGTCAAAACTGGTAGAACTCTCCAGAAAGTCGTCCGTCCACAGAACCTGAACTGTCCCCATCAAGACGACTTCTTAAAACCTTTTCTTTCCTTCGCTTGTAGGAAAATCATTTCCCGGCGAAACGACGGAGGAAAGAAAAAGAAACCCTTCGCCGACCGTGGCAAACCGTGGAACAGGAAGTTGCTGCCACGCGGTGGACAGGAGAAAATAAAAGCACAAATATGAGAAAATATATCAAAGCTAATGAGAAAAGCGCAACCCTCAGCAAATACTTCACGTCTCCCATTTATTAAACAAGACGTACATAAAAAACAAGAAAGAACGGCTCGTGGCGTAAAGCTGACACTTTCTACCGGGTGTAAAGCAATAAAATAAATATTTTATGGCTTAGAGAGCAAATAATAATAATAAATAATCCCACAGTCGGATGGCTTGCTTCCTGCAGGAGCAGCAGGACGAAGCGCCGCTTCCAGTTTGTCCTTCCCGTAAACCACAATCGACACAAACGCGTCTCACTGCATTTAGGATTTATGACGAACAAAGTTCATTATCTACCGAGTCCAAACCCCGTCTGTCCATTGTGCGTCTTGTTGAAAAGCAGCAAACCGTTACGCCTGACCTACGGTAAACGCCGGGGGGCTCGTTTCCACGGCAACACTTTCAGGCGGGGAAAAAAGAAAAGAAAAGAAGGAACGTTTGTCGTTTAGAGGCGTCAGTCGACACGACGCCGCCGCGCAGAGCCACTGAAGTT
Source organism: Blennius ocellaris (assembly GCF_963422515.1). Lineage (NCBI taxonomy): Eukaryota > Metazoa > Chordata > Actinopteri > Blenniiformes > Blenniidae > Blennius > Blennius ocellaris. The sequence continues at coordinate 308,001 of NC_137656.1, read as the reverse complement.
TCCCTCCACGGCGTCCACGCTCTCCTGGGACCCGGTGCTTTTATTTTGACAGTCGCCGTCATAAACAATCCGACTTGGTGGTCCGTCCAGTAGAACGTCTGTGTTCTGCTGCTGTTAAACATCTGGAGCTCCTTGTTCTCTGCTGTGCTTCATTACAAAAAAAACAAACAAAAAAAACAGCCAGCACTGCCACCTTGTGGCCTGATGTAGCAACTACATCCTTTTTTTTGTTTTAACGTCGCAAAGCTTTTCGTAAACCGTGCATTCCTCCGTCACATACAAGTACGTTTTGACGAGATCATGTGCTACTATGTTTAACAACTTTGACGTATTGCCGAGTTGAATTCAACCGTTTGAACAACGCATCAAATATCGACGACTCAGCATCAAACATCGACGACTCAGCATCAAATATCGACGACTCAGCATCAACACAAGTGGAAAAACAACAAACATAATTAGACTGAGCCCAAACCGTTTTCAAAAAAGTTCCACCCGGGGAGTCGTTTTTTTTTTTCAAAAACTGCAACCGGGAGATTTGTGATAAACTTCACTCTTCAGTAGAAAAGTCTGCTGCTAAAATCTCTTTGCAAATATTAAAAAAACTCCAACATCATACAAAATAAAAGAAGCAGCTGAGTGGTGGAGAGACGTCCTGTTCTTCACCTCGTCTGTCCTCGACGGAGACATGAGCAGGTTGAAGGTCACAGATGAGGCAAAAGTGCGATTTTATACGATCCAGCTTATCATTTTTTGTTAAAACTACGAATAATCTGTAGAGAATTCTGGGGGAAAAAAAAATAAAATATATATATATATCTATATATCTATAGAGTATGGGTATGGAATCACAGGAGGGCCAAAATGAAAAGGAAATAAATGTGGAAATATAAAGAGAATCAATAATAAAGAAACTAACAAAGGTAGTCGTGTTCGCTTTCCGTCTCGTCTTTGAGTCAAACCGTCTGGACAAGACCAGGAAGCCCCGCCCACATCCCCCCTGATTAGCCCCGCCCCCCGCTGATTAGCCCCGCCCCCACCCCCCCGGCTGATTAGCCCCGCCCACATCCCTGCTGATCTGCATTGTATTGCTTTGCTGGTCTTTTCCAGACGACTCGGATATTTCCTGTATTATTGATTCTCTTTATATTTCCACATTTATTTTAATTTTGGCCCTCCTGTGATTCCATAGACGGGACGTGTGAAGACCAACATCTGCACTTTGGAGTGCAAGAAAGGCGACGAGGAGGACGAAGGGGAGGAAGAGGAGGAGGAGGAGTGAGAGAACGAGGCGGAGGAGAGAGAGAACAAGGCGGAGGAGTGAGAGAATGAGGCAAAAGAAGGAGAGAAGGAGGTAAAAGGAGAGGAGATAAAAGGAGAGAAGGAGGTAAAAGGAGAGAAGGAGGTAAAGGAAGGAGAGAAGGAGGTAAAAGGAGGGAAGGAGATAAAAGAAGGAGAGGAGGTAAAAGGAGAGGAGGTAAAAGAAGGAGAGAAGGAGGTAAAAGAAGGAGAGAAGGAGAGAGAGAAGGGGGTAAAGGAGAGAAGGAGATAAAAGAAAGAGAGAAGGAGGTAAAGGAGAGAGAGAACGAGGCAGAGGAGAGAGAGAATGAGGCAGAGGAGAGAGAGAAGGAGGTAAAAGGAGAGAAGGAGATAAAGGAAGGAGAGAAGGAGGTAAAGGAGAGAGAGAACGAGGCAGAGGAGAGAGAGAACGAGGCAGAGGAGAGAGAAGGAGGTAAAGGAGAGAGAGAAGGAGGCAGAGGAGAGAGAGAAGGAGGCAGAGGAGAGAGAGAAGGAGGTAAAAGAAGGAGAGAAGGAGATAAAGGAAGGAGAGAAGGAGGTAAAGGAGAGAGAGAACGAGGCAGAGGAGAGAGAGAAGGAGGTAAAGGAGAGAGAGAACGAGGTAAAAGGAGAGAAGGAGGCAGAGGAGAGAGAGAAGGAGGTAAAGGAGAGAGATTGTCGCTATTTGTTGTGAAAATCTTCATCACGCTGAAGAAAAACTGTAAAGTTTAAGTTTAAAGTTATTAAAGATGAAACTGTTGTTAAAATGTGTTCGCCTGATTTCTTTAAGTCTTAAAAGTCTGAATTTAATTAATTTCTATTACAGTATTTACTGAGTTGAAGTGTTTAAAGTAAAACGGGAAGCAGCAGGATAAACAAACGTCTTGATGACGAAAAAGTCCAATAAAAAATAAATGTAAATAGAATTTGGCTTCATTGAAGCAGAATTAGTTGAATTTATCCGTCGTGGTTAAAAATAGAGGATTTTGGTAGAAGTGTGATTTGGAGCATCGACGACGTCTCGTCGTCGTCGGAAAAACGATGAAGAACAAAAAAACGTCGGCGTTTCAGAAGCCGGTCGACTGTTTCTATAAACGACGACACGCGTCCGTCTGCTTCCTGGAGGCGGAGCCTCTCCTGATGACACGTCGAGGAAAGATGGCCGCCGCCGCCGCCGAGAGGAGGGTGCGTTCCCGCCGCACGCCCCGGAAAAACACAGAAGAAGAGTGAGTCCGTTTTGGAGCCGAGTGGGCGGAGCCGGGCGAGTGGGCGGCGCTAGCCCAGCTAGCCGCGCTAGCCCAGCTGGATCTGTCCGGAGTACGTGGTGAGCAGCAGCATGATGGCGAAGCCCGTCAGCAGCCCGGCGTTCTGGATGGCGAAGGCGATGAGGAAACGGCGGCCGCCGGCGTCCTCCTCCTCACGACTCACCTCGTTCATCTCGGGGAACTGAGGAGACGGACGACAGGCGAGTGAGCGGGACGTTAGCGGACCGGACCCGTGACGCAGAGCCACCAGAGGGCGCCGTCCTCCGGACCGCAGCTCAGCTCACGCCACGTTTCAGGATTTCACTTGTTTCTCCGTCACTTGAGCCCCGAAGCGTTTTGATTAATCACATTGACATGATGATTATACTCATAACAACCTTTAAAACTCATAATAACCTTTAAAACTCATAATAACCTTTAAAACTTTCTCTTCATTGTGTCGGGGTCTACGTGATAATAATCAATAAAGTTTCACTGTACGTGATAATAGTTAATAAAGTTTCACTGTACGTGATAATAATCAATAAAGTTTCACTGTACGTGATAATAATTAATAAAGTTTCACTGTACGTGATAATAATCAATAAAGTTTCACTGTACGTGATAATAATTAATAAAGTTTCACTGTACGTGATAATAGTTAATAAAGTTTCACTGTATGTGATAATAATTAATAAAGTTAATAAAGTTTCACTATATGTGATAATAATTAATAAAGTTAATAAAGTTTCACTATACGTGATAATATTTAATAAAGTTAATAAAGTTTCACTGTACGTGATAATAATTAATAAAGTTTCACTGTACGTGATAATAGTTAATAAAGTTTCACTATACGTGATAATAATCAATAAAGTTTCACTGTACGTGATAATAGTTAATAAAGTTTCACTATACGTGATAATAATTAATAAAGTTTCACTGTACGTGATAATATTTAATAAAGTTAATAAAGTTTCACTGTACGTGATAATAGTTAATAAAGTTTCACTGTACGTGATAATAATTAATAAAGTTTCACTGTACGTGATAATAGTTAATAAAGTTTCACTATATGTGATAATAGTTAATAAAGTTTCACTGTACGTGATAATAATTAATAAAGTTTCACTGTACGTGATAATAATTAATAAAGTTTCACTGTACGTGATAATAGTTAATAACGTTTCACTGTATGTGATAATAGTTAATAAAGTGTTTCACTATACGTGATAATAGTTAATAACGTTTCACTGTATGTGATAATAATCAATAAAGTTTCACTTGTCAAGTTGGACTCTCTGTGGCTCCTGAACTGATTTCAGGACGACGGCCATGTTTTCTCTAGAAGTCAAACTGAAGCCGACGACGACGCTCCAGAGAGACGGGGTCCCGACTCACCATGTCCGCCAGGGCGATGTAGAGGAACATCCCCCCCGCCAGGGCGAACACCCAGTTGGGGGAGAAGCTGTTGCCGGCCAGGATGCCGAAGCCCATGCCGAGGTAGCAGCAGCAGGCCGACAGGAAGTTGAAGAACAGCGCCTGCTGGATGCTCATGCCGGCGTTCAGCAGGATCACAAAGTCTCCTGGAGGGACGGGCGAGTCAGGGTGTTGAGTGAACGCCCCCCCGGGAAGTTGAAACGGTTTAAAACGTTTGAAAAAAGTTTAAAGTTGAGGGTGTGAAACAAAGTTGAAAACAGAAAGTTGAAAGAAAAAACATTTGAATAAAGTTGAAACAGCTGAAAGTTTAAAAAGTGAAAAGTTCGAAAAAAGTTTAAAGCTGAAGTTTCAAGTCAGTTTAAAAAAAGTTGAAAATAGAAAGTTGAAAAAATTGAAAAAAGTTTAAAGCTGAAGGTTTAAATCAGTTGAAAAAAGTTAAAAATAGAGAGTTGAAAATAATTGAAAAAAGTTGAAAAGTTGGTAAAAAGTTTAAAGCTGAAGGTTTAAATCAGTTTAAAAAAGTTGAAAATAGAGTTGAAAAAAATTGAAAAACATTGAAAAAAGTTGAAAAGTTTGAAAAAAGTTTAAAGCTGAAGGTTTAAATCAGTTTTAAAAAGTTGAAAATAGATTGAAAAAAATTTAAAAACATTGAAAAAAGTTGAAAAGTTTGAAAAAAGTTTAAAGCTGAAGGTTTAAATCAGTTTAAAAAAGTTGAAAATACAGTTGAAAAAAATTGAAAAAAATTGAAAAAAGTTGAAAAGTTTGAAAAAAGTTTAAAAGCCTTGAAGGTTTAAATCAGTTTTAAAAAGTTGAAAATAGATTGCAAAAAATTTAAAAACATTGAAAAAAGTTGAAAAGTTTGAAAAAAGTTTAAAGCTGAAGGTTTAAATCAGTTTAAAAAAGTTTAAAATACAGTTGAAAAAAATTGAAAAAAATTGAAAAAAGTTGAAAAGTTTGAAAAAAGTTTAAAAGCCTTGAAGGTTTAAATCAGTTTTAAAAAGTTGAAAATAGATTGCAAAAAATTGAAAAACATTGAAAAAAGTTGAAAAGTTTGAAAAAAGTTTAAAGCTGAAGGTTTAAATCAGTTTAAAAAAGTTGAAAATACAGTTGAAAAAAATTGAAAAAAATTGAAAAAAGTTGAAAAGTTTGAAAAAAGTTTAAAAGCCTTGAAGGTTTAAATCAGTTTTAAAAAGTTGAAAATAGATTGCAAAAAATTTAAAAACATTGAAAAAAGTTGAAAAGTTTGAAAAAAGTTTAAAGCTGAAGGTTTAAATCAGTTTAAAAAAGTTGAAAATACAGTTGAAAAAAATTGAAAAAAATTGAAAAAAGTTGAAAAGTTTGAAAAAAGTTTAAAAGCCTTGAAGGTTTAAATCAGTTTTAAAAAGTTGAAAATAGATTGCAAAAAATTGAAAAACATTGAAAAAAGTTGAAAAGTTTGAAAAAAGTTTAAAGCTGAAGGTTTAAATCGGGTGAAAAAAGTTGAAAATAGAGAGTCGAAAAAAATTGGAAAAAGTTTGAAAAGATTTGAGAAAAGTTGAAAAGTTTGAAAAAAGTTTAAAGCTGAAGGCTTAAATCTCCTGGAGGGACGGGCGAGTCACGGTGTTGAGTGAACAACCCCCCCGGACCCCACCCCCCCGGCCCCCACCCCCCCGGACCCCTCCCCCGACTCACCCAGCTCGTGGGGGAACTCCTCACACAGGATGGCGACGGAGGTGCTGATGCCCTGGAAGACGGAGGCGGTGAAGGAGGCGCCGATGGCCAGGCCGTCGATGAAGTTGTGCAGGCCGTCGCTCAGCGTGATCATCCAGGCCAGCGTGCCGATGTCGGAGTACGTCGTGCCCTTCAGCCAGTAGCAGCCGCCGCCGCCGCTGTCGGGACTCTGGGACTCCTGCGGAGCGACCAGAGAGTCTGAGCGGCGGCGAAACTGGACATGACGTCACTTCTACCAACTAAATCAGTGGTTTTCAACCTTTTTTTTGAGCCAAGACACACTTTTTTGTTTGGAAAACTCTGGAGGCACACCTCCACCTGAAAATGTTTAAATAAAACTCTGTAGCCTCTATTAACAATATAAATTCCCTCTCATCAAAGACATCAAAGTCATTCTCAAAGTTTTATCAAAAGGAATCAAATAAATACAGAAAAAAAGTATTTCCCAATTTCTTTTTTTTAACTAAATCTAAATGACATGAAGAGAAAAGAAAAAAACCAATAAAAAAACCTTCCATTATAGAAGAATTAAAAAAAAAACCCAACTAATTTAGACTTTTTTTTTTTAACTTAATCTAAATGACATGAAGAGAAAACAAAAAACACAAAAATAAAAAAACATCCCATTATAGAAGAATAAAAAACAAAACAAAAACTAATTTAGACTTTTTTTTTTACTTAATCTAAACCAGTGTTTTTCAACCTTTTTGAGCCAAGACACACTTTTTTCTTCGGAAACATCTGGAGTCACACCTCCACCAGAAAATGTTAAAATGTTAAACTGTGTAGCCTCTATTAACAATATAAAGTCTTTCTCATCAAAGTTTTATCAACAGGAATCCAGTAAATCCAGAAAGCAAGGACTTTTTTTAATAGTGCCTCCCTCAGTGTGAAACCTGGACCTGATGGATGAAGAGCTGAGATCCTGGTTTTCAAAAACTTCTCCATCACTGTCACTGACACAGTACTTTGATACAAGATGGTAGCAGGAGGTGGAGATGAACCACACTGACGTCTGTCACTTTACATTTCACCGGCAAAGTTCTGTGCTGCCCTCTAGTGGTGAAGAGTATTTATACATGATTACTCTGCAACACACTGTCGCTGTGAGAGCAAAGGTTTTTTTAGAACAAAATGTGAAATATGATAATTTCCCACGGCACACCTGACGATCTGGAGGAAACACCAGAGGGTGGAAAACACTAAACTAGAGAATCTGCATTTCTGATAGTGTGAATGCTGAAGGTCGAGTGTAATGCTTTGTCCTGACGGCCCGTCTCTAGTCTGGTGTGAGAGTTTAAGAAAGAGCTTAAAGACTGGCAGTTTAAAAAAGGGTGAAGAGCACAGATGAAGAGGAGGGTGAAGAAGAGAGACGAATAAGAGGATGAAGAGGAGAGATGAAAACAGTTTGAAAAGATTTAAAGAACTTACAAGTTCGAAAAAAGTTAAAAGGTCAAGGTTTAAAACTAAGTTTAAAACGGAAAGTGGAAAAATGTTGAAACGGTTTAAAACGTTTTTACAAAATGAATCGTTTGCAAAAAGTTGAAAACAGAAAGTTGAAAAAAAAAACATTTGAATAAAGTTGAAACAGCTGAAAGTTTAAAAAGCGAAAAGTTCGAAAAAAGTTTAAAGCTGAAGGTTTAAGTCAGTTTAAAAAAGTTGAAAATAGAAAGTTGAAAAAAATTGAAAAAAGTTTAAAGCTGAAGGTTTAAATCAGTTTAAAAAAGTTGAAAATAGAAAGTTGAAAAAAATTGAAAAAAGTTTAAAGCTGAAGGTTTAAATCAGTTTAAAAAAGTTGAAAATAGAAAGTTGAAAAAAGTTTAAAGCTGAAGGTTTAAATCAGTTGAAAAAAGTTAAAAATAGAGAGTTGAAAATAATTGAAAAAAGTTGAAAAGTTGGTAAAAAGTTTAAAGCTGAAGGTTTAAATCAGTTTAAAAAAGTTGAAAATAGAGTTGAAAAAATTGAAAAACATTGAAAAAAGTTTAAAGCTGAAGGTTTAAATCGGTTGAACATTTTTTAAAATAGAGTTGAAATAAAATTGGAAAAAGTTGAAAAGATTTCAAAAAGTGAAAAGTTGGAAAAAAGTTCAAAGCTGAAGGTTTAAATCAGTTTAAAAAGTTGAAAATAGTAAGTTGAAAAAAATTGAAAAAAATTGAAATAATTGAAAAAAGTTTGAAAAGATTTCAAAAAGTTGAAAGTTGGAAAAAAGTTCAAAGCTGAAGGTTTAAATCAGTTGAAAAAAGTTGAAAATAGAAACTTGAAAATAATTGAAAAACATTGAAAATTTTTTGAAAAAGTTTCAAAAAGTTTCAATGTGTGAATGCATTTGCGTTAACGCCTTTGCTCGCCCTCCTCCTCCCCCCCTCTCCCCCTCCCTACCTGTGGCGTCTGTGCGGGGCTGAGCATGAGCTCCCCCTCCCCAGCGTCCACCTTGCTGAGCGCCAGGCTGCTCGCCTCTCCGTTCTGCTGCAGCTTCTCCTCCGCGTCGCTGTCGGCCGCCGAGTAGCGGTCGTTGCGGGGGAAGTGGGAGTGGCCGTGGTTCTGAGTCACAAAGAGATCAAAGTCATCCATTAAAAACATAATATTGATTTTTTATTTCCAAACTCTTGGCCTGGGAGATCAACGCTCACGGCGACAGAACCGAGACGACATGAGGAGGAAAAAGAGAGAGCACAGCTTTTATTCTGGCGGAGCCACTTCCTCCACCCCCCTAAAAAAAAAATAAAAAATCTGAATTGCATTTCCCTGCAGTGTGAACGAGGGTTTGCGGTGACAAAGCAGTGACATCGGGGCCAATGTGGGTTAAAGAGCGCCGGTAATTGGATCAACAGGTTGATTTAGTGCTGCTTGGCCTGGACCAGAGCAACCAGCAGGGGGCGCTGCAGCAGCGGGACCAGAGCAACCAGCAGGGGGCGCTGCAGCACTGTGCAGCCTGGGATGTGACACGTGTTGGTGCCTCCAAAAAAACAAAAAGAAAACCTCTCACCTGCTGCACTATTAACCCTTTAGGAGCTCAAACACACTTCCTTTGGCAACTTTGACTGTAAAATATATTAGAAGAATGTTTTTTCAACCTTTTTTTTTTTTTTTGCATAAATCTGTTTATCAACTTCAGTCCTGATCAAAACCACCAAATGTAAAAAAAAAACAAAACAAACAAAACCCTTTAAATGTCAATTTAGAAAATAAATTAGGGAAAATACACACAAAATGAGCCCTTTTCAATATAAAATGTTGGACATTGGAATTTTTTTTTTTTACATGTTATCAGTCTTGGATATGTCAAATATTAGTTAACTAATTAACTTTGAAGTATATTTAGTTTTTCTACAGCATCAGATTTTTAAAAAAACCCCGAAAAACTCCCTTCAGTGGCGTTAGAGGCTGTTTTCATCCACTAACTTTACTTTTCCATCTGCTAACTTTACTTTTTCATCCACTAACTTTACTTTTCCATCCGCTAACTTTACTTTTCCATCCGCTAACTTTACTTTTCCATCCGCTAACTTTACTTTTCCATCCGCTAACTTTACTTTTCCATCCGCTAACTTTACTTTTTCATCCACTAACTTTACTTTTCCATCCGCTAACTTTACTTTTTCATCCACTAACTTTACTTTTTCATCCGCTAACTTTACTTTTCCATCTGCTAACTTTACTTTTCCATCCGCTAACTTTACTTTTCCATCCGCTAACTTTACTTTTCCATCCGCTAACTTTACTTTTTCATCCGCTAACTTTACTTTTCCATCCGCTAACTTTACTTTTTCATCCGCTAACTTTACTTTTTCATCCGCTAACTTTACTTTTCCATCCGCTAACTTTACTTTTCCATCCGCTAACTTTACTTTTCCATCCGCTAACTTTACTTTTTCAACCGCTAACTTTACTTTTTCAACCGCTAACTCTACCTTCTCATCCGCTAACTTTACTTTTCCATCCGCTAACTTTACTTTTCCATCCGCTAACTTTACTTTTTCAACCGCTAACTTTACTTTTTCAACCGCTAACTTTACTTTTTCAACCGCTAACTCTACCTTCTCATCCGCTAACTTTACTTTTTCAACCGCTAACTCTACCTTCTCATCCGCTAACTTTACTTTTTCATCTGCTAACTTTACTTTCTCATCCGCTAACTTTACTTTCTCATCTGATAACTTTACTTTTTCATCTGATAACTTTACTGCTGTTAAAATATATCAGATAGTTGTTTTTTTGTTTTTTTTGGGCATAAATCTGTTTATCAACCTCAGTCGTGTTCAAAACTACCAAAAATTAATAAAAAAATTTTTTTTTAACTATTTAAATGCACTTAGAAGATGACAGCAGTGAAAGTTCGGGGATGAAAACAGCCTCTAGCGCCACCAAGGGGAGTAAATTTGTCGACATTACTGACCTGGTGAACATTTTGAAATCAGATTTTAAAATGTGAGCCGTACAGTGAAAGTTATGGTGACGTTCAGAGGGAAAAGTGCCCCCCAGTGGACGTGTTTTTTTTTCTACCCCTGGTGCCACACAAGGGTTAAAACAGTGAGGAGGTGAAAACATCTGGCGGGACGGGAGGCAAGACTGGGTGTGAATCTCTAACAGGCTGTTCTGGAACAACTTGCTGTGCATTTTACCAAAACAGAGTCTCATGTAAATCTGCTCCTCGCTTCTCCAACCGGCCGACGGCTGGATATATGAAACCAGTGTGAAAAAAACGGGTCATTTAAAGTCCCAGTGAAATGAAAAGTCGACCTCCAAAACTCTCTGGTGTCTCTTCTAGAACATTTTCCTGCTAACTGGCTGAAGGGTAAAATGTTAAAACACGGCAATCTGCGAGAAAATAGCCGATAAACGGCGCTATTTCCTCTGCTGGGCGGAGCTTCTGACAATAACAGAGTGACATCACGAGTTGTGCACACGCCCAAGTTGTGTTTACATTATGGAGGATCAGAGTTTTGACCACGAAGAGAATGAATTGAACCAGATTTCATCATCATGTTCATTTCAAATCGCATGGAATCACTGCGTGGAATCACCGAAGATGAGTCCAGGTATTACTTGATTGTCTACTAGCCGCCCGAGCTAGCCGCTCCCGCTAGCCGTGCTCCTTTCCTCCTCTCTGGTCTCTTCCAGGCTCAATCTTTCATCAAGGCTCATAAAACACCGACTATAACTTCAAAACACTGTAAAAACTTGGATATTTAAGAGGAAACAAGTCGATATAAACACAACAGATCGAGATCTGCACAACTCGTGACGTCACACATAGGCTCCGCCCACAATGGCCCACGAAGAAGAAGGATTCCCCCGACTTTGTCGGCCGGAGATTCAAAATTCAAATAACTTTGTTAAGTGGTGGGGCAGAGTCGGAGGAACCTTACAAGTAGAACCACAACTATCGTTTTTTTACAAAGTAGCGTGTTACATTTCACTGGGACTTTAAATTTGAGGCATAAAGACTGAAAACGAGGGGGTCGGCAGGTCGTCGTCTCATTGAAATGATCATGAATGATTCACCTCTGCTTGACTCCAGATGGGCAGGCAGATACAGATGTTTGTCAGGGAGATGAAACGATAATGAAACCAGATCTTCTTCACATCTGGCTGCCAAACTATTTAACCCTCGTCTGGGTTTGTTCCTCGACCGAGACATTCCTGGAAAGTCTGCCCTGGCGTGACACCCGGCCCTGTGGCCCGGCGTGGCCTTGACCTGGAGGCGTGGCCTTGACTTGGGGGGCGTGGCCTTGGCTTGGGGGCGTGGCCTTGGCCTGGAGGCGGCAGGGCCGGAGGAATGTGGCTTTGAAAGCTCACATGCAGGACGAATTCCAGCGAGACGCCGTGCAGCTCAGCCTGTTCAGCCTGGAGCTCAGAGCTGCACGTCACCGCAAAGACAGGCTTTTCCACAGTTACTTCAAAGAAAGTAATCTGATTACTCCTTTAAATAGTAACTTGGTTACTTCACTGATTACTTGTTGAACTCTGCTGATCCCTGCCTCCCGCTGGTACACATTTAACCTTTGACCTCCCGCTGGTACACATTTAACCTTTGACCTCCCACTGGTACACATTTAACCTTTGAGCTCCCGCTGGTACATATTTAACCTTTGACCTCTGCTGGTACACATTTAACCTTTGACCTCCCACTGGTACACATTTAACCTTTGACCTCTGCTGGTACACATTTAACCTTTGACCTCCCACTGGTACACATTTAACCTTTGACCTCCCTCTGGTACATATTTAACCTTTGACCTCCCTCTGGTACATATTTAACCTTTGACCTCCCGCTGGTACATATTTAACCTTTGACCTCCCGCTGGTACATATTTAACCTTTGACCTCCCGCTGGTACACATTTAACCTTTGACCTCCCGCTGGTACACATTTAACCTTTGACCTCCCGCTGGTACACATTTAACCTTTGACCTCCCGCTGGTACACATTTAACCTTTGACCTCCCGCTGGTACACATTTAACCTTTGACCTCCCGCTGGTACACATTTAACCTTTGACCTCCCGCTGGTACACATTTAACCTTTGAGCCCATCTGGTACACATTTAACCTTTGACCTCCCGCTGGTACACATTTAACCTTTGACCTCCCGCTGGTACACATTTAACCTTTGACCTCCCTCTGGTACACATTCAACCTTTGACCTCCCGCTGGTACATATTTAACCTTTGACCTCCCGCTGGTACACATTTAACCTTTGACCTCCCGCTGGTACACATTCAACCTTTGACCTCCCTCTGGTACATATTTAACCTTTGACCTCCCGCTGGTACACATTTAACCTTTGACCTCCCGCTGGTACATATTTAACCTTTGACCTCCCGCTGGTACACATTTAACCTTTGACCTCCCGCTGGTACACATTTAACCTTTGACCTCCCGCTGGTACCCATTTAACCTTTGACCTCCCTCTGGTACATATTTAACCTTTGACCTCCCACTGGTACACATTTAACCTTTGACCTCCCACTGGTACACATTTAACCTTTGACCTCTCTCTGGTACATATTTAACCTTTGACCTCCCACTGGTACACATTTAACATTTGACCTCCCACTGGTACACATTTAACCTTTGACCTCCCTCTGGTACATATTTAACCTTTGACCTCCCTCTGGTACATATTTAACCTTTGACCTCCCACTGGTACATATTTAACCTTTGACCTCCCGCTGGTACATATTTAACCTTTGACCTCCCACTGGTACATATTTAACCTTTGACCTCCCGCTGGTACATATTTAACCTTTGACCTCCCTCTGGTACATATTTAACCTTTGACCTCCCGCTGGTACATATTTAACCTTTGACCTCCCGCTGGTACACATTTAACCTTTGACCTCCCGCTGGTACACATTTAACCTTTGAGCCCACCTGGTACATATTTAACCTTTGACTTCCCGCTGGTACACATTTAACCTTTGACCTCCCGCTGGTACACATTTAACCTTTGACCTCCCGCTGGTACACATTTAACCTTTGACCTCCCGCTGGTACACATTTAACCTTTGAGCCCACCTGGTACATATTTAACCTTTGACTTCCCGCTGGTACACATTTAACCTTTGACCTCCCGCTGGTACACATTTAACCTTTGACCTCCCGCTGGTACACATTTAACCTTTGACCTCCCGCTGGTACATATTTAACCTTTGACCTCCCGCTGGTACACATTTAACCATTGACCTCCCTTTGGTACACATTTAACCTTTGACCTCCCGCTGGTACATATTTAACCTTTGACCTCCCGCTGGTACATATTGAAACCTGGATATATATAAAGAGCACCTTTTGCTGAGGGTGGGGCTGAGGGTGGGGTGGAGGGTGGGGATGAGGGCGGGGTTGAAGATGGGGCTGAGGGTGGGGTTGAGGGTGGTGCTGACGGAGGAACTCACCGTGTGTTTCTGCCTGAGCAGCACCTTCAGCACCTTCTCGGTGAAGAAGAAGAGGTAGAAGCCTCCGAACACGACGGCCGACTTCGACACGTAGAAATCCACCATGGGGTCGAAGCCAAAGGCCTGAGGCGGAGAGGAGACGGGGGTCAGCCGGCGACCTTTATTGTGAAGGCTCACTTCTCTCATTAGAGCTCGTGCAGCTAAAGGACTGAAACGATTCAAGCACCTAAACGTTTGTTTTGTAACTGCAGGGCAACTTGTTTTATTTTTTAAGTTTCATTTGTGTGTTGCAATTTTTCCATTTGTGTTTGTTTTACATTTGTATTGTTGTTTGGGGCTTTTATATTTATGTTCTTGCCCACATATACAGGAAGTGAATAACTAAACTGGCCTGTGTGTGTTCAGGCCCAGATTTATATTCCATTTAGTTTATTTTATTTTATTTCATGATGAACTAAACTAAAATAAAACATCATTTCACTTGATTATCAAACGGTTGATATACATTTTGATATACGAGTACCTCACATCTACATTAGTCAGGATAATAACGATTACTGGCAGCGGTACGAAGTACTACGTTTACATTAGTTTTACTTCCTTCTACCAATTTTGATGCTATCCGTGTTTGAATTAGACGTCTGTGACTGGAATCCCTTTGGATTCTGGATCAGACCAGATTTCACTCTATTTCACATCAAAATAACCCCTACTGATTAATCACACTGCTCTTTCTCCTGATTAATCACACTGCTCTTTCTGCTGATTAATCGCACTGCTCTTTCTGCTGATTAATCACACTGCTCTTTCTCCTGATTAATCGCACTGCTCTTTCTGCTGATTAATCACACTGCTCTTTCTCCTGATTAATCGCACTGCTCTTTCTCCTGATTAATCACACTGCTCTTTCTCCTGATTAATCACACTGCTCTTTCTCCTGATTAATCACACTGCTCTATCTCCTGATTAATCGCACTGCTCTTTCTCCTGATTAATCACACTGCTCTTTCTCCTGATTAATCGCACTGCTCTTTCTCCTGATTAATCACACTGCTCTTTCTCCTGATTAATCACACTGCTCTTTCTCCTGATTAATCACACTGCTCTATCTCCTGATTAATCACACTGCTCTTTCTGCTGATTAATCGCACTGCTCTTTCTGCTGATTAATCACACTGCTCTATCTCCTGATTAATCACACTGCTCTTTCTCCTGATTAATCGCACTGCTCTTTCTGCTGATTAATCACACTGCTCTTTCTCCTGATTAATCGCACTGCTCTTTCTCCTGATTAATCACACTGCTCTTTCTCCTGATTAATCACACTGCTCTTTCTCCTGATTAATCATGTGTGCCTCTGCTCTTTCTACTGATTAATCGCAGCATGTGCCACTGCTTTCTACTGATTAATCACATGTGCTGCTGCTTTTTCTCCTGATTAATTGCATGTGCCACTGCTCTTTCTACTGATTTATTTCTACTGATTAATCACACGTGCCACTGCTCTTTCTACTGATTAATCACACTGCTCTTTCTACTGATTAATCACACGTGCCACTGCTCTTTCTACTGATTAATCACACTGCTCTTTCTACTGATTAATCACACGTGCCACTGCTCTTTCTACTGATTAATCACATGTGCCACGGCTCTTTCTACTGATTTATTTCTACTGATTAATCACACGTGCCACTGCTCTCTACTGATTAATCACATGTGCCACTGCTCTTTCTGCTGAATAATCACATGTGCCACTGCTCTTTCTGCTGATTAATCACATGTGCCACTGCTCTCTGATTAATCACATGTGCCACTGCTCTTTCTGCTGATTAATCACATGTGCCACTGCTCTTTCTGCTGATTAATCACATGTGCCACTGCTCTTTCTGCTGATTAATCACATGTGCCACTGCTCTCTGATTAATCACATGTGCCGCTGCTCTTTCTGCTGATTAATCACATGTGCCACTGCTCTTTCTGCTGATTAATCACATGTGCCACTGCTCTTTCTACTGATTAATCACACGTGCCACTGCTCTTTCTACTGATTAATCACATGTGCCACGGCTCTTTCTACTGATTTATTTCTACTGATTAATCACATGTGCCACTGCTCTCTGATTAATCACATGTGCCACTGCTCTTTCTGCTGATTAATCACATGTGCCACTGCTCTTTCTGCTGATTAATCACATGTGCCACTGCTCTTTCTGCTGATTAATCACATGTGCCACTGCTCTCTGATTAATCACATGTGCCGCTGCTCTTTCTGCTGACTAATGGCAGCTCGGCTAGCGCTGTGGCTAGCGGCAGCAGTGTGCACTACCTCGGGGATGAGCTGAAACAGGGCGTTGGAGTACAGCGTGCCGATGGCCAGAGCTATGAAGTAGAGCAGCAGCCGCTTGTAAAAGGTTTTCTTCATGAAGGGAACGACGCTCGCCCCCACCAGAGAGCACAGAGAGATGAGAGTCACACACAGGAGCCCATAACCCCACACTGATCAAAGGGAGAGAGAGGAGATCAAAGGGGAGGGGGGGGGGGGGAGGGAGTCGTTAGTTCAGAGATGATCAGATCAGATTAATTACCCCGGGGGGGAGGGGGGGGGGGCAATGACCAGTTAACACCCTGGAGGAAGAAAAGGATGGATTAGAAATCAACCTTTGTTCAGTCAGTAGAGTCTCATTAGAGGATCATTAGACCTGCTAACGCACGCACGCACGCACGCACGCACGCACGCACGCACACACACACACACACACACACACACACACACACACACACACACACACACACACACACACACACACACACACACACACACACACACACACACACACACACACACACACACACACACACACACACACACACACACTACTTCTCAACTGCGTATAAAAACCAGATAAATCTTTATTTCTCCACTTTAAACCAGCCGTCAGTCTTTCACTCCAGTTTTCTTGTGAGACCCTGGCAACAATAAACTGCTTCGTCCTTTTAGATGTAAGTTCTACAGCTGGTTTAAAAAAAAAACATTTCAAGATGATTTCAATTTGTTTTAGGGAGTTTGTGGAAAAAAACACCAGAGACGGCAGCTCTGGATCAAACCTCGTATCAGACACACACACACACATATATATATATATATATATATATATACACACACACACACACACATGATTGGCATTGCATGGCGAGCTGAGGGGAAAAAATAAAAGCCCAAAAACCATTTATTAGAGCCCAAGAAAACCCAGAGTGACACCGGAGACTAGAGCTGTGAGGGAGAGGTGAAGGTGCGCTTGGCCAGAGGTGCGCTTGGCCAGAGGTGGCGCCGCTGTGTCGCTCTGTAAGGAAGACGTGTGGGAGGGTAAGGAAGGACGGCCATACGTATGGCAGCGGGGCAAACCTCTGGCAGCAGCTGCAGCACGGCGTTGGAGTACAGCGTGCCAGTGGCCAGAGCGATGAAGAAGCTCAGCACGTGCTTCATGTAGCGCGTCTTCATCAGGGGAACGATGAAGACTCCGGTCAGGGAGAAGGCGTTGATGATGGTGACGCTGGCCAGGGAGAAACCCCACACTGGGGGGGGGGGGGGGGGGGTAAGGCAGTGTGAAAAACTCTCAGAATTATAGTTTTAAAAAGAATTCTAGGAAAACCTGAGAAAAAATACCATCAACAACAAAAAAAGGGGTGGGGGGGGGTGGGGGGGTTAGAAAACTATTTTCCTGCAAAAGCAAAACGGCAGGAACTGAAGTGGGAAGACCTCCAAGGTGGATTATGGAGACTATCAAAATAAAAGTACCAATTCCCCAGGAGAACACCAGGAAGAGAAACTTTGTTCTGTTGTCTCTACTGAGCATGTGCAGAACTACTGGTTACTGTGGTAGTAGTAGTAGTAGTAGTAGTAGTAGTAGTGTAGTAATAGCAGTAATAATAGTGGTAGTAATAGCAGTAATAGTAGTGGTAGTAATGTAGTAACAGTAGTGGTAGTAATAGTATTAGTAGTAGCAGTAGTACTAATAGTAATACTAATAGTAGTAGTAGTAGTAACAGTAGTGGTAGTAGAAGTAGCAGTAGTACTAATAGTAGTAGTAGTAACAATAGTGGTAGTGGTAGTAATAGTATTAGTAGTAATGGTAGTAGTAACAATAGTGGTAGTAGTAGTAGAAGTAGCAGTAGTACTAATAGTAGTAGTAGTAACAATAGTGGTAGTGGTAGTAATAGTATTAGTAGTATTAGTAGTAATGGTAGTAGTAACAATAGTGGTAGTAGTAGTAGAAGTAGCAGTAGTACTAATAGTAGTAGTAGTAACAGTAGTAGTAGTAACAATAGTGGTAGTGGTAGTAATAGCAGTAGTAGTAGAAGTAGCAGTAGTAGTAGTACTAATAGTAGTAATAGTAGTAGTACTAATAGTAGTACTAGTAGTGCGTTGTTGTCATGGCGACGGTTTGGTTCAGCTCCAGACGATCCTTCTGCAGTCGTGGTTCAGAGTCGGATGTTATTTTCAACAAGCGGTCAACAACCTCACAACGTCACATTTCCACTGTTTAACATTCACACACTGACCAGGTCATTTAACACTGTTACACTTTTACAACGCAGCTTCTGTTCACCTCATCTCACGTCACACTCATCTTCCTTCATGTTGGTTATAAAAAACAAAAACAAAACAAACTGCAGCACCTCTGTACTACGAGGAAAAGCTCCAGTGTGTTAAACTTCATTTCAAGAGAAAACACAAAACTTCGGAGCCGGGAAATCACGACTTGTTTGGCTCCCGGGGTGCAACTTTTCGAAAATGCTCCCTCTGTCGCCGCTTAAACTGGCAAAAACACTTGCGTGAGCGCCATGGCAACAAGTAGCTAGCAGTTCTGCACATGCTCAGTAGAGTGTCACAACTCCCAGCCCAGATTCTCCTGGGACTTGGTGCTTTTATTTTGACAGTCCCAACCTCAGCGTCCAGTGTTTTCCAGAATGTCGCCATGTAAATGTGAAACTTTTCTAAAAAAAAAAAGGCAAAAACGCGGTGTTTCACCGTTGTGGTGAGACCGGCAGGTCCAGAGGACGTCCAGGACGCTCGGAGGACGTCCTGCACTAAAAGCGCACGCTCGGCACTTTTGACCGGCGTTAGCATGAGTCAGCAGGGGAGGAAAGAGGAGCTTTTCCCGTCTGCGGCGTCTCTACCTGCGCTAGCGACTAAAATGTGCCGACTCAAGCAGGATTTTTGTTTTCTGAAGGAAAATTCTTGGAAACGCGATCCGAGCCTTCTATTTATTTTGGCTCTTTGGCTCCTTTGGGGACGACGTGATGGTTAGCGGCGTCTCCGCGGCAACAGAAGACACATTTAGAGCGGAGATGAAATGAGAGACCGGCCACATGGAGCGCAGGATTGTGGAAGATGAAAGAAGACGTACAATTATGAGATAAAACAAAGATGAAAAAAGAGATACAATTATGAAATAAAACAAAGATGAAAGCAGACATACAATTATGAAATAAAATAGATGAAAGACGACATACGATTATGAAATAAAACAAAGACGAAAAAAGACATAAAATTATGAAATAAAACAAAGATGAAAGCAGACATACAATTATGAAATAAAACATGCAGGTAGTTCAAGGTCACACAAAATACACAACAGACCCAAACACCCCTGACGGCCTCGTTGTGTTTACAGATTTTTAACGACTCATTAGGAAGTCAAATATTTAAAATGTACTTGACGCAGCAGCTGATGTTACCGCAGCAGCTGCTTCCACCTCCACTAAACTCACATCCTGTTCATACGACACAAAACCCAGATCAGCTTCAAGACGCTCAACATTCATGATATGTATGACAATGTTGACCCCCAATATGACACTGTACCTTTAACTAATAACAATGTTCTAATGTAGATATTTAAAGTCCCAGTGAAATGAAAAGTCGACCTCCAAAACTCTCTGGTGTCTCTTCTAGAACGTTTTCCTGCTAACTGGCTGAAGGGTAAAATGTTAAAACACGACAATCTGAGAGAAAATAGCCGATAAACGGCGCTATTTCCTCTGCTGGGCGGAGCTTCTGACAACAACAGAGTGACATCACGAGTTGTGCACACGCCCAAGTTGTGTTTACATTATGGAGGATCAGAGTTTTGACCACGAAGAGGCTGAATTTAACGATAGTCGAAGCGCTTTTCTGACTGCGCGGAATCACTAAAGATGAGTCCAGGTATTACTTGATCGTCTACTAGCCGCCCGAGCTAGCGGCTCCCGCTAGCCAATAGCCGCCCGAGCTAGCGGCTCCCGCCACCCGTGCTCCTTTTCTCCTCTCTGGTCTCTTCCAGGCTCAATCTTTCATCAAGGCTCATAAAACGCCGACTAGAACTTCAAAACACTGTAAAAACTTGGATATTTAAGAGGAAACAAGCCGATATAAACACAACAGATCGAGATCTGCACAACTTGTGATGTCACACATAGGCTCCGCCCACAATGGCCCACGAAGAAGAAGGATTCCCCCGACTTCCTCGGCTGGAGATTCAAAATTCAAATAACTTTGTTATGCGACAACAGTGGAGGGGCAGAGTCGGAGGAACCTTACAAGTAGAACCACAACTATCGTTTTTTACAAAGTAGCGTGTTACGTTTCACTGGGACTTTAATATAATATTACTTGTTACACATCATAAGCCACTGCCTTTGTGTATCATTTGATCTTTCCACGATTTCAAAATAAGGCATTACAAGTCCACGTCCAGCGATTGTATCCGACAGCAGCGACGCAGGAACCGAAGACTCGTTATTAAAACACGTTAAGCCTTAGATGAACTGACCTTCGCCGTCTGACGGCCGTGGCGACGTGTCGTTGGCGTCGCCATCTTGGTTCCGCGCCCTGCAGGTCCCGGCGTCCAGCTGCTGCAGCATGGTGGGACACAGCTGCTGCAGGCCGCGGCCGTCCAGCCGCGACTGTTCGCTCATGCTGTAGATCGCCAGCGTGTCGGCCGGCAAACACTGCAGACGACAACATGGCGGCTTATTTCTCTGTGGAGCTCACCATCGCCGTAACAATAATCCAACCTGGTGCTTTTATTTTGACAGTCACCGTAACAATAATCCAACCTGGTGGTTTTATTTTGACAGTCACCGTAACAATAATCCAACTTGGTGCTTTTATTTTGACAGTCACTGTAACAATAATCCAACTTGCTGCTTTTATTTTGACAGTCACCGTAACAATAATCCAACCTGCTGCTTTTATTTTGACAGTCACCGTAACAATAATCCAACTTGCTGCTTTTATTTTGACAGTCACCGTAACAATAATCCAACCTGCTGGTTTTATTTTGACAGTCACCGTAACAATAATCCAACTTGCTGGTTTTATTTTGACAGTCACCGTAACAATAATCCAACCTGGTGCTTTTATTCTGATAGTCACCGTAACAATAATCCAACCTGGTGCTTTTATTCTGATAGTCACCGTAACAATAATCCAACCTGGTGCTTTTATTCTGATAGTCACCGTAACAATAATCCAACCTGCTGGTTTTATTTTGACAGTCACCGTAACAATAATCCAACCTGCTGGTTTTATTTTGACAGTCACCGTAACAATAATCCAACCTGGTGCTTTTATTCTGATAGTCACCGTAACAATAATCCAACCTGGTGCTTTTATTCTGATAGTCACCGTAACAATAATCCAACCTGGTGCTTTTATTCTGATAGTCACCGTAACAATAATCCAACCTGCTGCTTTTATTTTGACAGTCACCGTAACAATAATCCAACCTGCTGCTTTTATTTTGACAGTCACCGTAACAATAATCCAACCTGCTGCTTTTATTTTGACAGTCACCGTAACAATAATCCAACCTGCTGCTTTTATTTTGACAGTCACCGTAACAATAATCCAACCTGCTGCTTTTGTTTTGACAGTCACTGTAACAATAATCCAACTTGGTGGTTTTATTTTGACAGTCACCGTAAGAATAATCCAACTTGGTGGTTTTATTTTGACAGTCACCGTAACAATAATCCAACCTGGTGGTTTTATTTTAATAGTCATCGTAACAATAATCGAAATTGGTGGTTTTACTTTGACAGTCACCGTAACAATAATCCAACCTGGTGCTTTTATTTTGACAGTCACCGTAACTTGGTGGTTTTATTTTGACAGTCACCATAAGAACAATCCAACTTGGTGGTTTTATTTTGCAATAATAAATAAGAACATAATAATAATAATAATACAAAAACGAAGCGTTTCTGCACCTGTGACCTGTTGAACCAGGTTGCCGTGGCGACGGTGGCGGCGGAGGCGGAGGCCATGTTGCTGCCGTTGCCGTCGCCGGCGCCCCGGCTGAGCGCGATGAGGAGGGAGCGCAGCTGAGGCACGGAGATGGTGCTGTTGTCGCCGTAGCGAGCCAGCAGGTCTTCCAGCACTTGAGTGGGCGGCGGCGTCCGGCGCCCCCCCTGACCCGCCGCCGGACCCGGGGCCCAGAGCAGCAGGACCGGGACCAGGACCAGGACCAGGGTCAGCGAGCGCCCATGTAGGAGGAGCATGATGTGTGTGTGTGTGTGTGTGTGTGTGTGTGTGTGTGTGTGTGTGTGTGTGTGTGTGTGTGGAGTCGACCTGCAGGTGGAGAAAGAAGGAAGCTCAGCGAATTCATTTCTACTTTAAAACACAAAAACTCATGAAGAAAAACGTAAAAACCCCGGAGTGCATTTTTTTTGTCTGTTAAAGCCAACTTCCTGTTTCATGTTTTATTTTGAAAGCGCAACTTCCTGTTCTCGAGCGCAAAAGTGTAGCTTCACAGCAACGAAAGGACACGGAGGAGGAAGTTTCACGGAGCGTAATCGCTGCATTATATATAAGAATAAAATTAAAAATTAAAAATATTAAAATAAAAAAATATAAGAATCTCCAATGCTGATTCTATTTACATTAAAAAAAGTAGAGTTTCTTGTGTGTTGTTGTTTATTTTCACCAGGTTCTCCTCCCAGTCCAGATGAAGTGAACATTTTAATTCAGAGGCTAAATTACAGCTTAATTTCATACCGAGTGTTAAAATAGTTCCATGAGAGCCTCACATTTAAACTTTAAAGTTTTTTTTATGTTTAATGACACTTTCACAAAACCATTAAAACCAAAAATTCCTAAAAAATCACAACAAAATAAATTATATTTACCTTCTGATGCAAAACACAGTAAAATGTTAAAAAAAAAAAAAAAAAACCTGACATCTGGTTTAGAATCCTGCTTTGAAGGCTAAATGAGCGCTTGTTGTTTTAAAGCGCTTTATAAATCAAGTTATTTGGCGTTTCTAAACTTCCCACCATGACAGTTTCTCCACACAATATGAAATTCAGGTTCCGGGGCAGGCTGGAACGTGTATCCAGCCAGCCCCGGAACCTGAATTTCAAATGATATTACATTTTAATTTTTTAGACTAAATATGTCCCGAATGTGTTGTTTTTGTTTGTTTTGTTACAACATATGTTTACTACATCGACTCCACACATACATAGGTAAATAGAAAGTCGTTGTCGGACTGCCATCGGTACAAACAAAGGAGCCAGTAAACGTAAACAAAGGAGCCAGTAAACGTAAACAAAGGAGCCAGTAAACGTAAACAAAGGAGCCAGTAAATGTAATATGGAAACAATCATGATGGACAATAAGAGCTTTAATACTTGCTGACATCCTGAGGAACTGCTGACTCAAGTCAAACTGAACCCTGATGCCTGGAATCCCTTTGAATGGGCTCCTGTGTGTTGTAGGTAGGTGGGGGGGTTAGTGGGGGGGGGGGGGGGGGGGGGCAGTGCTGAGGAAGTGCTAATGAAGCACGGCGCACCAGGTGGACATAAAGAGCCAGTGTGGCTCAATGTATAGAGGAGAAACAGGAAACCGGCGGGACAAACACATAATTACACACAATTACAGCGTCAGGCTGCAGAGTGTCATCAGGAGCAGCCGGGATCAATCAGGGTCGCCGCGGTAACCCACTCGCTATTAACCCCTGCGGCCTGGAGCGTCTCCTTCCACCGACGCGGCCAGGGAACCAGAGCGTTTTCAAAAAAGTGGCACTTCCAGCAGAAACAGTTGTTGTGTGAACGGAATCTAAACAATAAAGTTCCACAAGAGCGTCTGAAGCTGGTTTATTTAGAGTCTCTTACTGTGAAGGAGCTCATGTTTTTATTTAAGAAAACAAGAGCGCCTGTGTCTCGCTGCTGTCAGCCTGGCGTCGTACTGCCAACCCGGGACATTCAGGACTTCTAACTACTTCCCTCAACTTCACTGTAACGTAGAATCTGAGGTTAAAAACTTTCTACGTAAAAACGCTTGTCGTTTCTTTAATAATCCAGATTCTGTCAAAGGAAGTTCCAGTTTCTCTTTATTCTCTTCAACTGGAGGAAGAACATTCTGGATTTTAACTCTGTTCTTGGTCTGAAGTACCTTTGATAGTATTGATACTGGTCTGAAGTACCTTTGATAGTATTGATACTGGTCTGAAGTACCTTTGATAGTATTGATACTGGAGCTGCTACCACACTACTACCATACTTCTACCACACTACTACCATACTTCTACCACACTACTACCACACTACTACCACACTACTACCATACTTCTACCACACTACTACCATACTTCTACCACACTACTACCACACTACTACCATACTACTACCATACTTCTACCATACTACTACCACACTACTACCATACTTCTACCACACTACTACCATACTTCTACCACACTACTACCATACTTCTACCACACTACTACCATACTTCTACCACACTACTACCACACTTCTACCACACTACTACCATACTTCTACCACACTACTACCATACTTCTACCACACTACTACCACACTTCTACCACACTACTACCATACTTCTACCACACTACTACCATACTACTGTACTACTACCACACTACTACCACACTCCTACCATACTCCTACCATACTTCTACCACACTACTATCACACTCCTACCATACTCCTACCATACTTCTACCACACTACTACCACACTACTACCATACTTCTACCACACTTCTACCACACTACTACCATACTTCTACCACACTACTACCATACTACTGTACTACTACCACACTACTACCACACTCCTACCATACTCCTACCATACTTCTACCACACTACTATCACACTCCTACCATACTCCTACCATACTCCTACCATACTACTACCACACTACTACCACACTCCTACCATACTCCTACCATACTACTACCATACTACTACCATACTACTACCACACTACTACCACACTACTACCACACTACTACCATACTCCTACCATACTCCTACCATACTACTACCATACTCCTACCATACTGCTGCCATACTACTACAATACTACCATACTACTACCACACTACTACCATACTCCTACCATACTCCTACCATACTACTACCATACTACTACCACACTACTACCACACTACTACCATACTCCTACCATACTCCTACCATACTACTACCATACTCCTACCATACTGCTGCCATACTACTACAATACTACTATACTACTACCACACTCCTACCATACTTCTACCACACTACTATCACACTACTACCATACTACTACCACACTCCTACCATACTCCTACCATACTCCTACCATACTCCTACCACACTCCTACCATACTCCTACCATACTGCTGCCATACTACTACAATACTACTATACTTCTACCATTATATTGATCAATAAATCAAATCCTGGTCTGAAACATGAAAAGTGATGAAACGTCTGGAGCACAAAGTCAAAATCATCACAAACACGTCGTTTCAGTTGAAGTTGATTTTACGTGAAGAGTTTGAGTTTTTAATTTGTTCTGGTGACGAACTGAATGTTGACGGAAGTGAAACATTCAGACTGGAGGAGGAGGAAGAGGAGGAGCAGGAGGAGCAGGAGGAGGGAGAGGAGGAGGAGGAGGAGCAGGAGGAGGAGTAGGAGCAGGAGGAGGGAGAGGAGGAGGGGGTGCAGGAGGAGGAGGAGCAGGAGAAGGGAGAGGAGGAGGAGGAGCAGGAGGAGGAGGAGCAGGAGAAGGGAGAGGAGGAGGAGGAGCAGGAGGAGGAGGAGCAGGAGAAGGGAGAGGAGGAGAAGGGAGAGGAGGAGGAGGAGCAGGAGGAGGAGGAGCAGGAGAAGGGAGAGGAGGAGGAGGAGCAGGAGGAGGGGGAGCAGGAGGAGGAACAGACCACAGACTGATGAAGCCTCCTGCATCTCCTGCACCTCCTGCTCCTCCTGCAGCCCCGGAGCCTCGATGAACAGACTCTTTCATCTCCAGGAGAAAAACTCACCTCCTTCACAAGATGCAGCCCGTCGACTCCGGAGGCTCTGGAGGGTGGAGGAGAGCCGCCCAGGGGTGGAGGTGGAGTCAGTGAGCAGTGGAGAGGGGGCTTGAAGGGTGCAGCAGACTGTGGAGGAGAGAGAGACAGAGAGAGAGAGAGAGAGAGAGAGAGAGAGAGAGAGAGAGAGAGGGGAATGAAATACATTCTGTGTTTCTCTTTCTTCTCATTGATTCGTCTCTGGAGCCTCCAGATGAAAGCCTCCCACCAGGAGGCGGAGCTCCACGTGTCCAGATGACACAAAGCTTTTATCCTACTAGCATCTCAGCTATTCAAGACAAGAAATCAAGTCTTTATCAAAAACATGATAAGAAGTTTAGAGCAGCTCAAAGAGAAATTCCTACTAGAAGATGAGGACTTCAGGTGAGACGTCGTGTTAACGACATAGTGAAAGACGTCGCGGCCGAGCAGCAGACAAAATCCACTAAACCCCCCAAAACACAGAGTGAACAAACAAACAGGCGCAGATATGGAACACGGTGGTTTAAGAAACATTCTGGAGGCGGGAACATTGAGGAAAGTCCCTGTAGTGCAGTGGTTTTATGCCTTTTTGAGTCAAGACACACTTTTTTCTTTGGAAAACATCTGGAGTCTCACCTCCACCCGGAAATGTTAAAATGTTAAACTGTGTAGCCTCTATTAACAATATAAAGTCTTTCTCGTCAACGTTTTATCAACAGGAATCCAGTAAATACAGAAAAAAGGTATTTCCTTGTTTCTTTTTTTAAATAAATCTAAATGACATGAAGAGAAAACAAACAAAAAACAAACAATAAAAAAACATCACGTTATAGAAGAAATTTCTTTTTTTTAAACTAATTTAAGCTTTTTTTTTACTTAATCTAAACCAGTGTTTTTCAACCTTTTTGAGCCGAGGAACACTTTTTTGTTTGTAAAACTCTGGAGTCTCACCTCCACCTGAAAATGTTAAAATTAAACTCTGTAGCCTCTATTAACAATATAAAGTCTTTCTCATCAAAGACATCAAAGTCATTCTCATCAAAGTTTTATCAACAGGCATCAAATAAATACAGAAAAAAAGTATTTCCCAATTTCTTTTTTTAACTTAATCTAAATGACATGAAGAGAAAAGAAAAAAAAAAAAAAAGAAAAAAACTTCCCATTATAGAAGAATAAAAAAACCAAAACTAATTTAGACTTTTTTTTTAAACTTAATCTAAACCAGTGTTTTTCAACCGTTTTGAGCCGAGGAACACTTTTTTGTTTGTAAAACTCTGGAGGCACACCTCCACCTGAAAATGTTAAAATTAAACTCTGTAGCCTCTATTAACAATATAAAGTCTTTCTCATCAAAGACATCAAAGTCATTCTCATCAAAGTTTTATCAACAGGCATCAAATAAATACAGAAAAAAAGTATTTCCCAATTTCTTTTTTTAACTTAATCTAAATGACATGAAGAGAAAAGAAAAAAAAGAAAAAAGAAAAAAACTTCCCATTATAGAAGAATAATAAAAAAAAAAACTAATTTAGACTTTTTTTTTTTTTATTTAATCTAAACCAGTGTTTTTCAACCTTTTTGAGCCAAGACACACTTTTTTCTTTGGAAACATCTGGAGTCACACCTCCACAGATGAACCACACTGACGTCTGTCACTTTACATTTCACCGGCAAAGTTCTGTGCTGCCCTCTAGTGGTGAAGAGTATTTATACATGATGACTCTGCAACACACTGTCGCTGTGAGAGCAAATGTTGTTTTAGAAAACAAAGTGAAATGTGACCTGGAGGAAACACCGGCGGTGGAGAAACTCTGCGCTAGCGGCTGCAGGTAAAGCGATCTCCTCCAACATTTATATTTCATGACAATCCAAGGTGTGTCAGGAGCCGTTAGAGAGTGACGGCGGCAGCAGGAGGGCGTGAACACATAAAGCCTTCTGGTGATTATGTTCCTAAGCATTACTAGTATTATTATTATTACTGCTACTTGGGTTGGTGTTGCGCAATACCAGGACTGGCGCAGCGCCTCGCCCCTCTGTAAACAAACCATTAGGTGTAATAAGGACGTGTAATTACTGCGGGGGGGGGGGGGACCTGGAGAACTCGCACTGGGGTTCTAGGAACACCAAGAAACGAAGCTGAATGAAGCGTTTCCACCGCGAGGAGGCTCGGCGATCGTCGCCACGGCAACGTCAGTAACCTTAAACAACCTCCTGAAGAATGAAGACACGCGAGCTGGTGGAATCAAAACAAAAGCAGGAGGCTTGATTAAATGTCAGCGTGTCTGGTCGAAGACATATCTCTCACACACTCACACTCACACACACACACACTCTCTCACACACACACACTCTCTCACACACACACAGGTTGACCACGGTCTATTTGCAGCTGGCGAGATAAAAAGTGTGCAGTGGGGTCAGACGAGTCACAGACAGATCTGGAGCGGCGCCACGCGAAGCCTCACCGTGAAGCGAGCGAGACAAAATACTTCCAGAAAAATACGTCCGATTAATTATCAAGACTTTAAAAAAAAGAAAAAAAATCTCTCATGTTCCATCAGCGCCGTGTCATTCACACCAGAATTTGAGTTAAACCAGATTCCGGCTCGGGGCCACCTGCCGAGTAGCGCCTGAGATTTTCAGGTGGACCGGCTAGCTCGCGGCCTAGCGTGCCCGTTAGCATGCTAGCAAACATTGTCCAATTGAGGTGAAATTTGGTAGGTGGCCTAATGGGGGCGCTGCGGTCACAAATCACTAGCTAATTAGCTGGTTTTGATGCCGTTTTTTCAAAATAAAAGTCATGAAATTTATTTAAAAAAAAATGTTACTTAAAAAATGACTATTAACCGGTCTAGAGGATCGTGGCCACCCCGACGGGCTTGAGCGAGGTCCCGGCCAACGCTGCTTGTTATCAGACTCGGGCCACAGCAAGAACCTCCGACACAGTTCAGACCGACAGGAAGTGAATAACAGAATAAGATCAGTCGGGAAATTCTCCTGAAACTTTGATGAAACAAGTTGGAAAAAACGAAGGAAGGGTGGAGCCGCTTGTCCTCCGTCACGACCAAACACAACCATCTGGTGAATTGGTAGTTCTGCTCACAAGCTGGACAAAGTTGGACTTGGCGCTTTTATTTTGACAAGTCAATAACAACCCGTCCACTAGAACGTCCTGACATCCTGTTGTTAAATGTTCACAGTGGATTCTCTTCTGCTGCATCTGGCTTCATTACAAAAAAAAAAACAGCGCCAACTAGTGGCCCAACATGAAACTGACATTCTCAAAACGGTTTTTGCACTGAAAATACACAAAAATGTGTTTTCTTTTACTTTGTTTTTTAGGAAAAAAAAGGAAAAATGGGGCCTAAATGCCATTTAAAAGGTCATATTAACACACAATCATCAAGCATTTCTGCTCCAGCTGTTGAGCAGTTCTGCTGTTGCCATGGAAACGCAAAACTTTTCGGTGTTTTCACCCAGGACGTGTTTGAAGTCGAGGCTTCAGTTCGCTTGGTCGTTAAAAAGCAAAATTCAGTGAAAAGTCAAACTCACCACAGAGACTGAGGGTTGAGTTGAGGTGATGAACTCAGATGAAATAATCCGTAAATCCAGCAGATTAACACTCAAGAGCCGAGCCCTAAAAACAAGCATCGGGTTGCGGCTCCAGTTTTTTTTAATGTTTTTTAACTTGAGGAATTGAACAAACAAAACTTCACCGGAGCATCAAAACAACACGAGTCAGCAGAATTACCGACAACGTCACCAAACCTCCAGTCAGACTGGAGGAGATTTTCTGCCTTCTAGGAATCTGCAGCGCTTCTTCACCTCCACCTTCCTCACAGCAGGACGGTCCTCTCTCTCTCTCTCTCTCTCTCTCTCTCTCTCTCTCTCTCTCTCTCTCTCGCTCGTCCCGGTTCGCTTTAAGAAGACCAGAGCAGAGGCCAGGTGAGGAACCACATCACCTCATCCACCTTCCAGACCAGTGACCACTGCCTCCCCTCGTCATCCTGCTCCAGAACCCTCATTAGATGAGAGGATGATGAAGATGATGAGGAGGATGAGGATGATGAAGCCGGCGCTTTGTGAGCGTCGCCGCTCAACCCGGCCGAGCGGCGAGGAAATCACAGGGTGAGTCGGACCTGTGGCTCAGTCTGACCCCGGGGCCGGCTTAGAGGTCATGGAGGCCGGCTTAGAGGTCATGGAGGCTGGCTTAGAGGTCATGGAGGCTGGCTTAGAGGTCATGGAGGCTGGCTTAGAGGTCATGGAGGCTGGCTTAGAGGTCATGGAGGCCGGCTTAGAGGTCATGGAGGCTGGCTTAGAGGTCATGGAGGCCGGCTTAGAGGTCATGGAGGCCGGCTTAGAGGTCATGGAGGCCGGCTTAGAGGTCATGGAGGCCGACAGAGGTCAGGGAGGCCGGCTTAGAGGTCAGGGAGGCCGGCTTAGAGGTCATGGAGGCCGGCTTAGAGGTCAGGGAGGCCGACAGAGGTCATGGAGGACAACAGAGGTCAGGGAGGACAACAGAGGTCAGGGAGGACAACAGAGGTCAGGGAGGACAACAGAGGTCAGGGAGGCCGGCTTAGAGGTCACGGAGGCCGGCTTAGAGGTCACGGAGGCCGGCTTAGAGGTCAGGGAGGCCGACAGAGGTCAGGGAGGACAACAGAGGTCAGGGAGGACAACAGAGGTCAGGGAGGCCGACAGAGGTCAGGGAGGACGACAGAGGTCAGGGAGGCCGACAGAGGTCATGGAGGACAACAGAGGTCAGGGAGGCCGACAGAGGTCACGGAGGCCGGCTTAGAGGTCACGGAGGCCGGCTTAGAGGTCATGGAGGCGGAGCCACAGAGGAAACCAGCCAGACCCTCGCTCAACCATCAACCAGCAGGAACTAAGAAATTCTTCTCTGTACCAAAGATTCAAACTGCATTATTGTTTTTCTTTCTCAATGTATTTATTTTTCATTTCCCCTTTCTCTCCTTTATTGTTATTATTATTATTATTATTGTTATGTTGATTAGTTATGTTAAGTAAAACCCTACAAGTGAAACACACACTCACTTTCGTCCTGTACATTTCAAAGCAAAATTATATATATATATATATACATACACACAATTGTAGGACACATTGCTGAAAGTAAGATTAAAAGTGTGGTTTTTTTCTGCCTTCAGTCTCGGAGCAACGCCACAATTCTTCTTATTTCATGAGAACTTGAGCAGATTAAGAGATTAAGAGCGTGGGTTGTACTGGAGCGTCACACAAATCTGTGTAATGAGACGCTTCATCACATCAAGACAATCATCCAAGTGTAAAAAAACAGAAAGAAAGAAAGATTCCACTTTGATGAGGACGATTTGCTAAAGCGCAGTCGGAATGTTTGTGAACCTGAAGTTTCTTTATTATCGACGTCAATCAGCAGGACGAGAGACGAACCGAGGACACGTCGAGGACACCAGATAAAGGTGAAGGCCCCTGTTCTCGCCACAATAAAAGCTCTGACTGGAGCCTCCAGTGGGTCACCGTGTCGCTGCTTTCATATCATATCAATATTCACTTTGTTGTTACGACAGAAACAAGTTTCTATACGACAGGAGAAGCTGCGTCCATGAAAAGTGTCTCCAGACGGTGAAACTTGACGACTCGAGGTGAACGAAGTGACGTAGAAAAGGTGTTTTAGAGAAGCGAGTTTCTCACTGGAGGCCAAAGTACCGACACAGAATCATCACTGGAGTTTATATTAGCGTCTAAAGTGATTTACTTCTTGTTTTCAAACGATTGAGTTCAGCAGTTTATTTTTTACTACATTATACGAAATTTTTACAAATTTAACAGAAGTTTTTTTTTTTTTTTTCAAAATTCAAACACATAATCCTGTAAAAAAAAACTCTGATTTCAATGTTTCCCAAAATAATTATGATTATGATTTTTCCCATAATGACTGACTGACCTCCGACCGTCTTTTTTACTGGATTGCTTTATTTATTTATTTACATATTCTATTTTTGTGCTCTTTTTGCTCTTGTTGGATATTTTACATATGTTTACATATTTTAATTCCTTCATTTTATAAGTTCTGCACCTTTTTACCTTGAGCTGTTGTAAGTTTGTTTCCTCCCGGGGAGGAATAAATAAAGCTCTCTACTCGACTCTACTTCCAGAACTGTGGCCTCGTTTCCACGGCAACCGTTTCAAGCGAACACGAGGGAATTCTGGGCATCCGTTTCCACGACAACGGCGCTCAAGAGTAACGAGACGGGAACTTTTCCCAAATGGCTGCCCGTTACGACGGACCGTAAACAAACATGGCGGCCTCCGCGGGGCTTTTATTTTGACAGTCACCGTAACGACAATCCAACTCGGTCGCCTGTCCACTCCACCGTCCTACGTTCTCCTACGTTCTCCTACGTTCTCCTACGTTCTCCTACTGCTCACGTCCAATTGGTCTCCGAGTGTCGGCAAACAAAACAAAACAGCCCCCACTAGTGGTCAAACACTGTCACTACGTCATTTTCAGTGTCGTTTTTCAAAATGCAAAAAAAAAACATCCCCGGAACCAAAAAAAACGACACGTTTTTGCTTCAAGCGTCACGTAAAGTTAAAAAGTACGTCCAGTATGTGATGATTACAGATTTGTAGTATTTTCATGACGCAGGTCGTGAAATAAAATGTGAAACATTAATTTGGCGAAGCAGGAAAACAACGGAGAACAACAGGAACCGTTCTGCTGCAGATGAAAGTCTGAAGTTTGGGTTCCTGTGTTCTAACCAGACGTGAGGAACAGAAGAGAGAAACTGACGGTTTCAGTGAAACCACATCGTTTCTGAAACAAGACGTGGAACAAGTTGTCGACGGGAGGCTGTGATTCTTTACACTTTGTCAACGGGTTCTGTTGGAAACGTGAGTCACTGACGCAGGAGGAAAGAAATATATTAATAAATATATATAAATATATAAATATGTTAAAGAAACGTGTGGATGGAAGTAAATCAAACTGAGAATTCACTTCATTGATTTGTGAAAAACACATTAAAGAATTATTACTGTCATTATAGGAGGTGTTGAAGCACTACGTTACTGCCCCCTGGACTCTCTAACTGCCCCCTGGACTCTCTAATTCTCTAACTGCCACCCTGGACTGTCTAACTGCCCCTGGACTCTCCTATTGCCCCCTGGACTCTCCAACTCTTTAACTGCCCCTGGACTCTCCTACTGCCACCCTGGGACTCCCACTATGCCCCCCGGACCAGACGTCTTACCCCCGGACCAGCCCCCCCCCCAGACAGCAGCTACGAGCCGTTAGCTCCTCCACACAGCTCCGGGATCAGTTAGCACAGCGGCTAACAACAACCCCGGTAAAAAAAAAGCCCCGCTTCCCGCGTCCCGGTTCCCCGGAGGCTCGGTGTCGGAGGGCAGCAGCCGCCGGAGCCGGCGGTGCGTCTCCCGGTCCCCCCCAGCTAGCTTACCCCGGGGATGCGCTCTCTCTCTCTCTCAGCCTTGACGTCAGCTCCTCCGCTCCGGTTCTCTCATACCGGGGACAGCGGGGGACAGCGGGGGACAGCGGCGGACCGGCGGCGGCGACAGGCGTCCGGTGCTCGGGGGGAAAGGAGGTGGAGGCGCTCGGGCGTCCCGGTGCTTCTTCTACCGCTTGAGGTTGAGCCTCTCGCGGCGGCGCGTGGAGGATGCGCTGCTCGCTCGGGTCAATTCCAGTGATGACGTAGGCAGAGCGCGAGCCGACGGCGGCTGTGGAGGAGGAAGGAGGCCGCGTCGCCCCCACGCGGCTGACTGCCGCTACTGCAACACGAGGAGACGCTGGACAGGTTGACGGTCCGTCACTGGAAAAACAAACACACTTACCCCCAGGGGCAATTCCCCCCCCCCCCCCCCCCCCCACACACACACACACACACACACAGAACGTGCAAACGTCATACAACTTGCTATGTATTTATTTATCTTGCTTTTATCTCGTGCTTATTTCTAAGTGCCCATGTTCCGTTCTGTGTTTTACTTTATGTCTTATACAGAGAGATATTTACATATTTTTATTTTTTACTTGTATTACTATTCTACTGTATTTTATAATATTCGTATGTACCAGATTGCTGCAACAGAACAATTTCCCTTCGGGGATGAATAAAGTAATTATCTATCTATCTATCTATCTATCTATTATTAAATTGTTCCTTTGTAGCATAGCATAGAATAGAATACAAGTATCTGTAGATAGATAGATAGATAGATAGATGGAAAAGCAGCACATAGTGTATATTATATTGGGTAGAAAATGACCAGAATGTCTTTTATATCTCCTTTTACTCAGAGGTCACTGTTCCAACGGTTAATAATGGAATGGCTCCCTCTAGTGTCGGAACTTAGGTATTACACACTAACTACAGTCCCCATGGTTAATAATGGAATGGCTCCCTCTAGTGTCAGAGTTTAGGTATTACACACTAACTACTGTCCCCATGGTTAATAATGGAATGGCTCCCTCTAGTGTCAGAGTTTAGGTATTACATACTAACTACTGTCCCCATGGTTAATAATGGAATGGCTCCCTCTAGTGTCAGAGTTTAGGTATTACATACTAACTACTGTCCCCATGGTTAATAATGGAATGGCTCCCTCTAGTGTCAGAGTTTAGGTATTACACACTAACTACTGTCCCCATGGTTAATAATGGAATGGCTCCCTCTAGTGTCAGAGCTCAGGTATTACATACTAAACTCACGGTCAAGCTCAAGCGAGGGACAGACCTGAGCCGGCAGGTGTTGTGTGAGTCCACTAGAGGGCAGTCACGAGCTGTGGGAGGTAAAACTCGGCAGGATTAAAAAAAAAAAAAAAGGGGGCTGCAGTTATATGAAGTGACAGGAGAACAAGATGAGGCTGCAGCTTCGAGAGTTTATCTGAAGTCGTGATTCGAAGAACAGAATTTAAAATGTCTTTGTTAAGAAAAGTGAACAGATTTATATAATAGACTGATTTATTTATAATCGTTATATTGTAATGAGCTGAAATAGAAGTTATGATTCAATTCAGGCCACATTTATATGACTATGATTTATGGATGGATGGACGGTGGATAAATGGAGGATGGATGAAGGATGGATGAAGGATGGATGGATGATGGATGGATGACAGATGGATAGATGGATGGATAGATGGATAGATGGATAGATGGATGAAGGATGATGGATGGATGAATGGTGGATGGATGAATGGTGGATGGATGAAGGAAGGATGGATGGATGGATGGTGGATGGATAAATGGAGGATGGATGAAGGATGGATGGATGGATAGTTGGATAGATGGATGAAGGATGAAGGATGATGGATGGATGGTGGATGGATGATGGATGGATGGATGGTGGATGGATAAATGGAGGATGGATGAAGGATGGATGGATGGATAGATGGATGAAGGATGGATAAATGGAGGATGGATGAAGGATGGATGGATGGATAGATGGATGAAGGATGGATGGATGATGGATGGATGATGGATGGATGGATAGATGGATAGATGGATGAAGGATGATGGATGGATGAATGGTGGATGGATGAAGGAAGGATGGATGGATGGATGGATGGATGGATGGTGGATGGATAAATGGAGGATGGATGAAGGATGGATGGATGGATAGTTGGATAGATGGATAGATGGATGAAGGATGGATGATGGATGGATGGTGGATGGATGATGGATGGATGGATGGTGGATGGATAAATGGAGGATGGATGAAGGATGGATGGATGGATAGATGGATGAAGGATGGATGGATGATGGATGGATGATGGATGGATGATGGATGGATGATGGATGGTGGATGGATAAATGGAGGATGGATGATGGATGGATGGATGATGGATGATGGATGGATGAAGGATGGATGATGGTTGAAGGACAGAGAGATTAAAACCTGATTAATTAAAATCGAGATGTAGAATCGAGATATTTTTTAAAACAACAGAGAACAAACTGAATAAAAAAAGAGAGAAGGAAAATAAATAAAAACAAAACGCAAAACAAAAGATAAAAATGTATATAAAATGTATATAAAATGTATATAAAAACCGCAGAGGACAAAAAAAAGAAAAAAAAGGAAGTAATTAAAAAAAAAATTAAATATAAAATGAGCAAAAGCAAACGTCTCCATGGCAACAGAGGCTGATCTCCTCCAGGACGAGCCTCTCTCCTCCACTTTTTAACAGTTTTTTGGGGGTTTTTTCAGAATAAAATGTCTCTGATTCTCTGGACGAGGACGAATCCTCCCTGAAGGTTTCAGGTGATTCAGGCGAGACGAGCTTCAGTGTTCATCCTCCGGCCGACGGCGTCACGGCGGCTCTGCACCTGAGGAACTCTGCACCCCCCCCACCCCCCCCAGGCCCCCCCCACCCCCCCCCCACATCCTCCGGTTCATCCGTTCACCTGTGAAGCGACGTCCCTCCGCCGCTCGCCGTCACTTTAGCGTGAAACATGGCGGCGTCACAAACACTGGAGCTCCACTGGCTGATCTCCATCTCGCCCCGCTGAGCCCAGCTGGGACCCTGGGGGGAGGGGGGGGGGGGGGGGGGGGAAGGGGGGTCTAGTGTTCAGTTCAGAGCTCTAGAAGCCTCATGCATAAGAGACAAAATTCAAAAGTCAAGGTTCTTGAGAAAAATCAAGTTTGTCTCAAAATCAAACAGAAATATTGAATATAATAATGTAAATGTTCATAATAATGTAAATATTGATAATAATGTAAATGTTGACAATGTAAATATTGACAATAATGTAAATATTGATAATAATGTAAATGTTCATAATAATGTAAATGTTGACAATAATGTAAATGTTGACAACGTAAATATTGACAATAATGTAAATATGTGTAATAATATAAATATTGACAATAATGTAAATGTTGATAATAATGTAAATGTTGACAGAGTGGAGGTGAAGAGAAACTCCACTTTCCCACCTCGTTGTGTGTAAATCGTTCTTTATACAGTCTTTCTATCCAGGAAAAGAATCGACAGGTTCCTGAGAGAATCTGTAAAATTTAATTTAATTAAATTAAATTAAATTAAAAAATCTAAAAATTAAATTAAAATAAATAAATCAAATCAAGATAAGATAAGATAAGATAAGATAAGATAAGATAAGATAAGATAAGATAAGATAAGATTAAATACAATAAAATACATTTCAATTAAATAATGACAATGTGACTTTCTACCACTGCAGCCGAGTGACGAACCCCCCCCCCCCCCCGGTGCGGCGGCGTCCCGCTCCTCCCACGTTGCACCAGGAAGCCGCCAGGCCTTGATGAAACGACCTGCCGACCTGGAACACGAGCCGCCGGTCTGTGAAGACCAGCCTGGAAAAGCTTTCAGAGAGTCTGTGGGTCGTCGCTGCCAGGTGTCGCCGCCGCCGCCGCCGCCATCTGGGAGGCTACGCTAACGGAACCTGAAAGGTTTTTTTCCAGGAGGTAATTGGCTGAACCATTGTGTCACCAGCTGGGGGGCTTCAGGCCAGATGTGAGAGGCGAGGAAGAGGAAGAGGAGGAGGAGGAGGAGGAGGAGGAGGAGGAGGAGGAGGAAGGGTTTTCAGTGAGATGAGGACCAACTGATGATCTACACTAAACGACTAAACCATTTATGGTGACTAACGTCCACAAAGACAGTTTTAATTCCATAAACATTCAAGAAAATTATCACTTTTACTCCTTTAAACTGGTTTAATTCACTGGTTTACGCTTAATTTTAGCTGAAATATATATATATATATATCAAATTTGGTCTGACTGTCTCCTGGCAACCAATCAACTGAAGCACGCTTTGATGTGTCATGTGACACATCAAAGGTCCAATATTCTACAAAACTGACCTTCCGCTGGTGTTCTGACATCATCTGTGTACGAGGCGGCAGAAGTGAAGAAAGTCTGTCGTCTCCCTCAAAAAAAACCCCTCGTTTTTAGCGAACGTGTGCTTCAAACAGGCGACTCAGAGATTTTCCCCTTCATGACATCACGAGGGGAACCAACCGCGCCCTCCGCTGGTGGAGCTCTGCCTCGTTGGAAAAAAATGGAATAAAGTCAGTTTAATATGAAAAACTTCAACAGTCATCAGGAGCTACTTGCTAGCAAACGTAGCAATTAGCAGGAGCCAGCGTTAGCGACTAGCTAGTAGCACGTACGACCGAGCTAAGTAAAATATTCAGACGCAGTATTTTTAACTCTCCGTCTTCAGCAGCTTCTCCTTCCGGGTCACATTCTGGGTGAACGACGGCGTTCATACGAGTCGTAGCGCTAAATCCAGCGTGCTTTGTACCGGTGCTTCGGATTAACTGGTTCCCCTGTTAACTGGTGACCCTTTAGCTTCCCTTGCTGCTGCTGACAGCCGACGTTGAAATAAGACTCGCAAAGTGTGACGACGCCAATGTAAAGGTTGTTAAACTGCGTTACTGCGGATTCTTAACGTCTTGTTATCGGCAGCGAGGGAAGCTAAAGGGTCACCAGTTAACAGGGAAACCACTTCGTCTGAAACACCGGGAAGACCTGCACTCACAAACAGCCTGTTCTCAGTAGAGCCACTCGAGGGTCTTTTACACTGAAAAACACTTTGACCAGTGTCGTGACGCTCTGGAGGAACCGTTGTTCTCATGGTCCCTCGACCACGACGTGACCCAGCGACTAGCATGACACGTCTCCGGACTGTGGGAAGAGGCGGCACACGGAATCGAACCAGAGACCGGCTGGACGAGCGCCGCTCCGCCACGTCCTTCTCGTACAGAAAACAATGTCCGGCTCCACAGATTGACGTTATTTGTTTTAAGACGAGACGTGTTCGGGAGGGAAGGACTCCCAATTTCTCCGGCTGGGAGAGATGGTTAGCGCTAACGTGCTAATGCGCTAAACGGCGTCAAATGGACGACGACGGCGACGACGCACGTTAGAATCTACCGGCAGAGAAACGGCGTCTGGAGGAGGAATTAATACAGAATGGATTGTTTTGGGAATTGAATTGGGGCAGAATTGGAAGAACGTCCAGATCAACACTCTCGTTTCGTGTTTCGTAAACTGATGTGGGCTTTTTTTTCTCTTCTTATCAAACAAACAGGTTTTTCTTTTTTGTCTGCATTAATAGAGACGATTCTTCTTTTTCCCTCGCCGCCCTCCGTGTGCCCAACGTGCCTCAAACATCTATTTGAAATGCATCGACAGAAATGCTTTTTCACTTTCAGATTAAAACTGCATTTTTTTGACGCATAATTAAGAATTAATAATCAGTCATCAAAACGACGGGACTGTAGGGAAGCGTATTGCATCAACATGAAAAAATTTTAATAGACTGTTTTCTGAATTAATGGCATAATTATTTCAGAATTACGAGATAAAATATACCATTAAAAAAAATCGGCTGTTTTTCTGAATTTATGACATAATTATCTCAGAATTACGAGATAAAATATACCATTAAAAATTTGCAGTTTTTCTGGATTAAACACATAATTATCTCAGAATTATGATATAAAATATAACATTAAAAATAAGCAGTTTTTCTGAATTAATGACATAATTATGTCAGCATTATTAGATCAAATAGACCATTAAAAAAAATCAGCTGTTTTTCTGAATTAATGACATATTGATCTCAGAATTATGAGATCAAATAGACCATTAAAAAAATCAGCTGTTTTTCTGAATTAATGACATATTGATCTCAGAATTATGAGAAAAAAGACACCATTTTAAAAAAATCAGCTGTTTTTCTGAATTAATGACAATTTTCTCAGAATTATGAGATTGAATATACCATTAAAAAATTTGCAGTTTTTCTGAATTAATGACAATTTGCTCAGAATCATGAGACAAAATATACCATTAAAAAGAAATCGGCTGTTTTTCTGAATTTATCAGATATTTTCTGAAAAAAAACCTCTGAAAATCTCATAAATTCAGAAAAACAGTCAATCTTTTTTGTCTAATTAATTTCACCTCATAAATCCGAGATAATTATGCCATTAATTCAGAAAAACAGAGTAAATGTTTATTGTTTCATGTGAAAGCAACGCGCTTCAGTAAGACTCATTATTCTGTGACTTAATTCTCATGAAAAAGAAAATGACGACGCAGCAAATAGCTGCCAAAATTAAAAAATTCAAATCCATTTGCAAAAGTGCCTTTTCACTTCATGTATTTCTGTAAATACATTACAATTACAGATTGAAGGACGTCGGTTGTTTATTGCTTCATAAAAATGGGGCCTCAGAAATGAATATTTACACATTTTGACTCAGTTTTACAGTGAATTTGACCCGAATGTTGATTTCACCGTGCTGCATTCTTAATTTAACCTTAAAAAACCTGTTTCTACATCGTCATGTAATCTCATCCTGATGAGGTCGGGGGAAACCATCTGCTGCGGGACGGCGGTCTACAACCGTTTAGAGGGAAAATAAAACAACAACAAACTAAAACAATCTTTCCTCCCCGGGAAACCTTCACATTATTCACACCACCGTCTGAAAACTCTGGTTTAAAGTGGAGCTGCGTCATTTTTTACTGTGCAGAGACGCTTTTTTAAATGTAAAATTCTGGGTTATATTCAAACTTGCAGGAACTTTAAACACATTGCACACTTTAATTTCCCTGGTCGCTTTAGCAGGTTTTCCGCCACACAGCTGATCTATTTCCGACCGTTTCGCCGCCGAAGCTAACGCTAGCTCCGGGGCTAGCGTGTCCTGGCTCGTCTCGATTCGGGAGAAGAAGAAACGCTTCTTCGTCACTCGGCCGGTGTTTGTCGTCCTCTCAAGTCCTAAAATGTCGTCTCTCGTCTCGTCGGTATAAATACCGGGACGAGGGTTTGGCCACGCCCACGTGACGCCAAAACCAACAGAACCAGCGGAGTCTCAATCAAAATAGACGCTTTTGTTTACCAAAACAGAGAAATTGTATTTACAATATTGTACGGGAAATAAGAAATGTGTAAAAGGAAA
Organism: Blennius ocellaris; assembly: GCF_963422515.1. NCBI lineage: Eukaryota > Metazoa > Chordata > Actinopteri > Blenniiformes > Blenniidae > Blennius > Blennius ocellaris. The sequence continues at coordinate 267,128 of NC_137656.1, read as the reverse complement.
AATTAATTAAACACTTCAAACGTATTTAATGCAACCGCGCCACCTTGTGGCAGGAAATGTGATCAGGTATCGACTCGTCACCCTGAACAGGAAGCCCCGCCCACAGCCCGTGCGGATTAGCCCCACCCACTTCCCCCCGCCTGCTGAATAGCCCCGCCCGCTGATGAGCCCCGCCCACTGCTCGGATGATTAGCCCCGCCCACTTCACCCCGTGCCGATTAGCCCCGCCCACTTCCCCCCTGCTGATGAGCCCCGCCCACTACTCTGATGATTAGCCCCGCTCACTTCCCGTGCTGATTAGCCCCGCCCTCTCCCCCCTGCCTGCTGATGAGCCCCGCCCACTTCCCCGTGCTGATTAGCCCCGCCCACTTCCCCCCTGCTGACTAGCCCCGCCCACTGCCCCTACTAATTTGACTCCTCCAGTAAAAGGAAAAGACAAAACATGGGAAGCAAAGATAGAAAAAGAACACGACGAACTTTTGTATATTTTATTTTATTTACTGTATTTTACTTTTGGCCCTCCTGTGATTCCGTACAAACGTGAAACCGGAGAGCGACGGACGACGAGCCGGACGACGAGCCGGACGAGTCTCCACTATGAAACGAGGACGAGGGACTCGCCTGTTCTTGTCCGTCTCCTCAGCAGTGTCCCGCCGTCAACGAGACGACGCCCAGTCGTACGTTGCCATGGAAACGGGCCCCGGCCCGGAGGAGGTACAGTGACCTCACGCTTCCTCCGTCTTCGTTGGTTTTTCTTTCCTTAACGATATTTTGGCGTCCTCCGTCAAGATCCAGCTGGTTTTTTTGGGTTTTTTTTTTTCTTTTGACGTCCTCTGTCCTCCTGCGTCTCGCCCGTCTCACGTCCCCCAGTGAGTTTCCTCCGCCCGAGGGCAGGAGCTCATCAGTAAACACATCCAGCGAGACGGAGACGTCTCCCCTCCGGCAAGGACGCTCCTCCAGAGTTTGTTTTTTGTTTAAAAAAAAAAAAAATGTCTTTCTTGCTGAGGATCGATTCCACTTCCATTCCTGAACCGAGCGTCGGTTTGTTATCTCTCCATCTGATCTGAAGCAGCCGGAGGCTCCGCCCCCCTGCGGGGATCAGAGGTGAGGAACAGACACCTGGGGAATGTGGGCGGAGCTTCTTCCCCCGTGGGAATCGGCCTCAAACGTCTGTGTGAAGCGGCTCGAACTTATTAATTGGCCTCCTGGTCCACGTTTTTTTTCCCCCCATTGATATTTCCAGATCAAAGGTTCCCCGTCGTTCTGGATTCCTGCTCCGTGGAACGGGCGGCTGGTGAGCAGATGTCAAATCCAGATGCTGAGAAACCTGCCGAGTCGCTGACGTCGACGTTCTGAGGCAGGAGAACCTGCCTCGGAGGGATTTCAACATTTTTCAGCTAAATTTTTTTTGTGGTTGATGTGCTCTATTTTGTACAGGAGAGTATTTGAGGAAAAGAACAAATAAAACCTTTCATCACTTCAGAAAAAGTCGAAAATCAAAGTCGAGGGTAGGTAAAAAAAAATTTTAAATTTTAAACTCCAGAAAAAGTTGAAAGTGGAGATTTTTTTTCATTTTTTTTCTCTGGAGGAGAAGAAAGAGTATTTGAAGAAAAAAAAATCTTCAGCACTGCAGAAAAAGTCGAAGATCAAAGTCGAGGTTTTTTTTTCGGAGGTAAAATTTGTTCTTTTTTTTTAAACTCCAGATAAAGTCGAAAGTGGAGATTTTTTCAATTTGTTCCTCTGGAGGAGAATAAAATTTTTTGTTTCTTTCAGGAGAGTATTTGAAGAAAAAAAACTTCAGCACTTCAGAAAAACTCGAAAATCAAAGTCGAGGTTTTTTTTTCGGAGGTAAAATTATTATTCTTTTTTAATCTTCATTCATTCCAGAAAAAGTCGAAAGTGGAGATTTTTTTCCTTTTTTTCCTTTTCACAAAATCACATGTCCGTAAGCAGTAAGCAACCCTACATATTCAGAATTAAGTGATTTAATATGATTTCCCATCCAAACAATGACAGACGGACTGAAAAATCTCAACTTTGATTTTTTACTTTTTCTGGAGGGACATGAAGATTTTTTGTTGTTTTTTTTTTTTTGCCTCCAAATTTAGTTTTCTTCCTCGTATGTGTTTTATACTCCACAATCAAAAACATATCTGTACCTTCTTCATACGAGTTCGTCACTTCTTTTACAGTCTCCAGATGCCATCGCCATGGAAACAGGCAGAAATGACAGGACCGTCCCCCGTCTGGTTTAAAAACATCTTAAAATTCACCTTTTCTCTTCAGGCCTTCAGCGCTGCCCTCTTTCTGTCTTTCCTTCTTTCATATTACTTTTCCTTTTTTTCATCCATTTCAATTTGTTTTAACTGCATTTGTTTTACTATATTGTCTCTATTATTTTCATGTGTAAATGTGGGAAACTGTGCACTTTTGCATCATATTTATTCCTTTTATTTTGTAGGACTTTGGTCCTCTGGGGTTTCTTTAATTGTGCTTTATACATTTTTGTCGTTTGTCGCCTCTTCAACAGGTCGTTTTTGTAAACGAGAACCAGTTTTTACTCAACTTACTGTCTCAGATAAATCGGATGACGTTTAAGCGTCTTTAAGCGTCTTCTGCGTCTTGTACCTAGAGCTACGCTCGGTAGAACACAGATCTTCCACAAAAAATGTTTTCACAATTTTTCTGGGATTTATTCGGAAACGGAAACAAACCCTCCCTGAAGATTTAACGTGATTTGTTTTAGCAGTTAGTCGCGAAACGTTGGTGAAATACATAAATACATACATACAAAGGAATTAATAGATACAAAAACACGACCTTCCATCCCGTTCCGTTAGCAAAGGTGAACAACAGCGCCCACAAGTGGCCCGACGTGAAAACTACACGGATTCCAGACATTTGTCTGAACGTTGCCGTAGAAACGCCAGAAGCAAAGTCTCAGCGGAAACGAGGCCTTGGTGTCGTCACGGCGCTGAATCTGGAAGGAAGCCAGCGTGAGTCAGCGTGAGTCGGCGTGAGTCAGCGCGAGTCAGCGTGAGTCTGCCTCGACGACGCTCTATATTTATAGACGGTATTGGAAGAGCCGCTCTCATGGCCGTATGTTCTCATTATTCAGGGGGAGTTACTGTCATAAGGAGGCAAACCACCAATGATGAAAGGTCTTTTCTTATGTAACACTTTGATCTGCTTTGCTGGATTCAAGACCAGTTTACATCCAGCCTTCCCACGTCACACAGTCACACAGTCACACACCGACAACGAGCTGCGTCAGCATTATTGGAAACAACATGGAGGTTCAACGTTTTGCCTGAAGACACATGAGAAGAGATGCAGACAGTTGAGATGAAAGACGACAGACGCTCGATCAGCTCCGGCAGAGACTTAAAACAAACATCAGGACTTAGATTTCTTTAAAACAAAACTTGATAAAGATGCAAACAACAAAGGTGGTTTGATTATTTTGAATATCAGTTCCGGATGGTTAATATACGTATTTCTTTCCCTACACATCAAAGCGTTTGAGCAAATCAAGCTCTCAAAGCTTGGAAGGAAAAATAACTAAATTTGCATCCTTTGAAAAAGAACATTGACGGAAATGATTCAGGAACTGAAAGGCCGAAGAAGGTATAGAAGCGCGCTGCACTGGCTCAGGACACCTTATCTTGTAATTACAAGATTCGTATCTCATAATTATGAGATAAGGATCCGGTAATTCACGAGATAAGATTAAGAAAAAAAACTAACGTTTGAGACGTTCTGATATTTTAATACGTCAACGCGTCGCAAGTCGTTCCAAACTTTAGCTACTGAAGGACACAAGCACTTATTATAATTGAATTTAAAAATCCAATAAAAATTTCCGTGTTTTTCTCGTTCAGGCCTCTTGTGACGCTGCCCCCTGCAGGTCTGGCTGCTCATAGCAGCTCCGGCCCAGGAGGGGAAATATATCAGTTTTTGTTTGGTTTTTTTTAAATCCAGGGAGGTTAAACTCGTCTAAATCCAGTAAAACAGCCTGATTTTACTTTCTTACTTAAAGGTATATGTCAGGGGTCGGGAACCTTTAACGCTCAAAGAGCCATTTGGTCCCGTTTCCCACTGAACACAACACCCAGAGAGAGACACACATTTTATTTTGACAGTCCCACAGGAAGACCACGCCAGTACGACACGACACAAAACCTCCTTCACTGCTGGTTGATAACTTACAACTAATAAACTAAACTACATGAACTGAGCAACAAAAACACAATTACTACCAACACTACAAACCTAACAGAACCCCCAATAATTACATTTAAAACACCACAAACAGAAACTCCCATAATGCATTGCAGCTCTCAGCTCCTTTATCGCTACACATTATTAAAATGGAAGATAAATGTGGGAGATGTGGATTGTTAGAGCCATGAGTGTGATGGTGTGTCTTTAATGTCCTGTAGTTGTTGTGTAATTCACTAGAATGTTCCGTCACTCTCAACAAGTCTGTAATGAACCTCCTGGAACTGTGGGCTTTTACTGTGAAAGGTACAGGAAGCTCCCAGCTTCAGACACCAGTTGAGCCGCTGTCATGACCTGCAGCTGCTATTCTACGTTCTTCATCCTTTATTGTTGTAATGACGTCACATCGCTGCGTCGTTCACGACCCTACATTTTACCACTCTTTGTAGGGACTGCGCTCTGGGTGGCCTTGCCTCCTTACGTCCCTCCAGGATGAACTGCAGTGGGACGGAGGCTCAAGGAGCCGCAGTGGAGGGACCAAAGAGCTGCAGTGGAGGGATCAAAGAGCCGCAGTGGAGGGACCAAAGAGCCACAGTGGAGGGACCAAAGAGCCACAGTGGAGGGATCAAAGCGCTGCAGTGGAGGGACCAAAGAGCTGCAGTGGAGGGATCAAAGCGCTGCAGTGGAGGGACCAAAGAGCTGCAGTGGAGGGATCAAAGCGCTGCAGTGGAGGGACCAAAGAGCCACAGTGGAGGGATCAAAGCGCTGCAGTGGAGGGACCAAAGAGCTGCAGTGGAGGGATCAAAGCGCTGCAGTGGAGGAATCAAAGAGCTGCGGGTTTCCCACCCCTGGTACATGGGGTTAACAAAAGTTAAGGTGTATTTATTGGTTTGAATGTATTTAAGATTTTGGGACGTTAACGACGAACCGTTTCCCAATAAATTTCCACAAAATTTCCCCAAAGGGGGGCAAAACAGTTTAAAAAAAATTTAACTTCTATTGGCTGAAGCTGAAGCTTCTCATTGGCTGGTATTTGTGACAAAGTGAAAGCTGGATGACAGCAGGTCTGGTCTCACCAGAGTCCTGAAGCACAAACGGACAAAGATAGAAGCAACATTAGAGATTCTGATGAGTTCGTGTCTCCGTGACGACCAGGAGGCGGAGCCGTCGCTTCGTATCGGCCGAACGTCACTCCGACGTCGGCGCCAATAAAAGATCCAGGTTCTCGTGTGTCGGTCGGCCGCAGGGCGACTTTGGGATTCAGGGAGTTTCTCACCGTGGACGTAGGTGTTGCTCTGCAAGAGGACGTCCCCCGGAGGGACACGAGTCGACGGTCCAGATTCAGTCAGACGTCTTTTGGTGAGAAAATGTCAAAACTGACAAAGTGGTTTATCTTCACTAGGAAGTGCTGAAGGACTGGAGGCCACAGCCTCAAGGTCTTGGTCTGAATCTTGGTCTTATTGGCCACTTGGGACACCGTCTCATCCCCGGTTTGGTCCAGACCAGAGTCTCTTCACAGAAAAGAGATTCAGAAACAGGCCCAGAAAGAAAAAGTTGGAAAATGTCTCACGGGGTAGACGTGGAGTGGAGAGGAGGAAGAGGAGAGGAGGAAGAGGAGAGGAGGAAGAGGAGAGGAGGACGTAGAGAGGAGGAAGAGGAGAGGAGGACGTAGAGACTAAAGTGTCTCCAGCCGGTCCAAGGACATGAGGACGGTGGAGACTGAAGTGTCTCAAGCTGGTCTGAAGACAGTAGAGACTGTCCAGCTGGTCCGAGGACACGAGGACAGTAGAGACTGTCCAGCTGGTCCGAGGACATGAGGACAGTAGAGACTAAAGTGTCTCCAGCCGGTCCGAGGACACAATGACAGTAGAGACTGTCCAGCATGTCCGAGGACATGATGACAGTAGAGACTGAAGTGTCTCCAGCCAGTCCAAGGACACGAGGACAGTAGAGACTAAAGTGTGTCCAGCCGGTCTGAGGACACGAGGACAGTCGAGACTAAAGTGTGTCCAGCCGGTCTGAGGACACGAGGACAGTAGAGACTAAAGTGTCTCCAGCCTGTCCGAGGACACAAGGACAGTAGAGACTGTCCAGCATGTCCGAGGACATGATGACAGTAGAGACTGAAGTGACTCCAGCCTGTCCGAGGACACGATGACAGTAGAGACTGTCCAGCATGTCCGAGGACATGATGACAGTAGAGACTGAAGTGTCTCCAGCCAGTCCAAGGACACGAGGACAGTAGAGACTAAAGTGTGTCCAGCCGGTCTGAGGACACGAGGACAGTCGAGACTAAAGTGTGTCCAGCCGGTCTGAGGACACGAGGACAGTAGAGACTAAAGTGTCTCCAGCTGGTCCGAGGACACGAGGACAGTAGAGACTAAAGTGTCTCCAGCCGGTCCGAGGACACCAGGACAGCAGAGACTGTCCAGCCGGTCCGAGGACACGAGGACAGACCCGTCAGCAAAGAGACCTACGTTTTCAGTTCGGTTCATCATCCGACACAGCCGATGATGTAATTTATTCACACCGCGGAGGACAGAGTTGGACAGAGTTGGACAGAGTTGGATGTCTGTCACACTTGATTCTGTCTGTTTGACCAGGAAACTGCCGATCGTCTTCTGATTCCGTCCGAGTCCTCGGTCCTCTGAGTCTCTGCTCCTCGGGCCAACTTCACCTTATTTATCAAGCCAGCCTGCTGATCGGCATCCCGCTGATCCGTCCCCCGTCCTCCCCCGTCCCCCCCGTCCTCCCGGCCCCCCGGCTGTTTGATAAGTACCGTGTATTAATGAGATTCCAGCTGATATCCTGGAGACCGGCAAGACTGACGCCTGAATAAAAGCCTGAGAACATGAGTCACCGGCTCTGACAAGCAGGAAGTCCACACTCTGCAATCAGGACTCGTTTTAGAAACTCGCTTTCTAAAGTTGTTTTAGAAAGTTCTGCCTCCAGCGATTCCTCCCGTGGGTTTTTCCGCTTTTCGCCAGACGTTTCTGCTTCTTGAGCTCTTTGACCGACGACGCCTCGTTCTTCACACCGGCATGAACAAACGACTCGGAAATAAATAAAAACACGTGCAAGACGTGACTGGAAGAACAGAAACCACGCAGTTTTTATCAAAAGTATATTGTGTACTATTTTTCTTTATTATTAGAATTGATTTAAAAATAAAACATTCCTGCTTCACTTGTCATTAAAAAAGAATCTATAATATGAGAAAATGAGCACACTTAATAATAAAGAATGTTCTATGCTAGATAATCCCAATAAATGAAATAAAATGAAATAAGAGCACCGTTGTCACGGAAACGGTGGTGTGGGAGGTAAGGCAAAGGGTGGTATGGGAGGTAAGGCAAAGGGTGGTGTGGGAGGTAAGGCAAAGGGTGGTATGGGAGGTAAGGCAAAGCGCACCCAGAGCCAACTGCGTTGCGCAGTCCCGCTACAAAGAGTGGTACACTGTAGGGTCGTGAACGACGCAGCAACGTGACGTCATTACAACAATAAAGGATGAAGAACGTAGAATCGCGGCTGCAGGTCATGACAGCGGCTCAACTGGTGTCTGAAGCCGGGAGCTTCCTGTACCTTTCACAGTAAAAGCCCACAGTTCCAGGAGGTTCATTGCAGACTTGTTGAGAGTGACGGAACATTCTAGTGAATTACACAACAACTACAGGACATTAAAGACACACCATCACACTCATGGTTCTAACAATCCACATCTCCCACATTTATCTTCCATTTTAATAATGTGTAGCGATAAAGGAGCCGAGAGCTGCAATGCATTATGGGAGTTTCTGTTTGTGGTGTTTTAAATGTAACTATTGGGGGTTATATTAGGTTTGTAGTGTTGGTAATGATTGTGTTTTTGTTCTTAGTTCATGTAGTTTAGTTTATTAGTTGTAAGTCGTCAACCAGCAGTGAAGAAGGTTTTGTGTGTAGTGTCGTCCTGGCATGGTCTTACTGCGGGACTGTCAAAATAAAAGACTGTGTCGTGTCGTCCTGGCATGGTCTACTGGGGGACTGTCAAAATAAAAGACTGTGTAGTGTCGTCCTGGCATGGTCTTCCTGGGGGAGTGTCAAAATAAAAGACTGTGTCGTGTCGTCCTGGCATGGTCTTCCTGGGGGAGTGTCAAAATAAAAGACTGTGTAGTGTTGTCCTGGCATGGTTTGCCTGGGGGACTGTCAAAATAAAAGACTGTGTCGTGTCGTCCTGGCATGGTCTGCCTGGGGGACTGTCAAAATAAAAGACTGTGTCGTGTCGTCCTGGCATGGTCTTCCTGGGGGACTGTCAAAATAAAAGACTGTGTCGTGTCGTCCTGGCATGGTCTTCCTGGGGGAGTGTCAAAATAAAAGACTGTGTCGTGTCGTCCTGGCATGGTCTTCCTGGGGGAGTGTCAAAATAAAAGACTGTGTAGTGTCGTCCTGGCATGGTCTTCCTGGGGGAGTGTCAAAATAAAAGACAGTGTAGTGTCGTCCTGGCATGGTCTGCCTGGGGGACTGTCAAAACAAAAGACTGTGTAGTGTCCTCCTGGCATGGTCTGCCTGGGGGACTGTCAAAATAAAAGTCTGTGTAGTGTCCTCCTGGCATGGTCTGCCTGGGGGACTGTCAAAATAAAAGACTGTGTAGTGTCGTCCTGGCATGGTCTGCCTGGGGGACTGTCAAAATAAAATGTTAGTCTCTGGGTGTTGTGTTCAGGGGGAATCGGGACCAAATGGCTCTTTGAGCACTAAAGGTCACGACTCCTCCTCCAGATGAACGAAACATCTGGATTTTCTCTGCGTCCAGCTTAGCGAAGCGTCAACAACGCCTCCACTTCGCCTCGTGAATAAAAGAAGAAACGGCAGCGAGGAGGGAAGGAAACACTGATTTCCTCCACAAGCTGCTTCTTCTTCTTCTTCTTCTTCTTTCACCACGTCAGTGTTTCTTCATGGACGAACCGCAAAATGTTCCTTTTCTTCCTGAGCCGTGAGAATCACAGTGACTTGCCAGAGTCTTCATGCCCCTGGGACGTCATCTGGTCACGCCACAAACATCAATATATAGAATATTAATACAAGACCAACACAAAGTGGCACACGATTGTGAAGTACAAAGACAAATTATACATAGACCTTACATTTTTTTCAACACTGAAAATAAAAACACTGAAAAGTCATAACTCTACCGTCGTAGCTCTACCGTCATAGCTCTACCATCATAACTCTACCGTCTTACTCTACCGTCGTAGCTCTACCATCATAACTCTACTGCCTTACTCTACCATCATAACTCTACCATCTTACTCTACCGTCGTAGCTCTACCATCTTACTCTACCATCGTAGCTCTACCATCATAACTCTACCGTCGTAGCTCTACCATCATAACTCCACCGTCATATCTCAACCAATGTAGCTCTACCGTTGTAGCTCTACCGTCGTAGCTCTACCGTCATAGCTCTACCATCATAACTCTACCGTCTTACTCTACCGCCGTAGCTCTACCATCATAACTCTACCGCCTTACTCTACCGTCGTAGCTCTACCATCATAACTCTACCGTCATATCTCAACCAATGTAGCTCTACCGTCATATCTCTACCGTCGTAGCTCTACCGTCATAGCTCTACCATCATAACTCTACCGTCTTACTCTACCGCCGTAGCTCTACCATCATAACTCTACCGCCTTACTCTACCGTCGTAGCTCTACCATCTTACTCTACCATCTTACTCTACCATCATAACCCTACCGTCATATCTCAACCAATGTAGCTCTACCGTCATAGCTCTACCGTCGTAGCTCTAGTTCTTTGCGTAATAAAAAAGTATTTTCTTGGAGGACAGGAACTCCGTCAGAGGGAAAATGAGGACGGAGAAGTTCATCTCTGACGGAGATTCTCAGCACAAAGTTTAGAAAGAGAAGTGGAAGCAGTTCTTTGAGGTTTCCTACATTTTCTCTACGGAAACGTCTCGACTGTCAGTCGAACATTTTCCTTAAACCACAAAGAGAAAATGAAGGTTTTAAAAGCAAAGAAGGCAAATGGGGAAAAAAGAATTATGAGACTGACGGCAGTGAAAGAGGGAGAGAAGAAGGAGGTGTAGAAGAGACGAGGAGGAAGTGGAGTGTGAAGTTGGAGGAGCGTTTACTGATTTAGCAGTCCAGCCCCCCCCCTCCCCCTCCTCCCCTCCCCCCCCTCCCCCATCGCTTCCCGCCCGACGAACATCAGGCGTCTGCTTAATTATTTACCTCGTTTTCATTTGCGGGAGATTTTTATTTGTGGGAAGTGAAAAGTTTCTCTGAAGTTCCCCGGACGACGACGACGCGTCGCCTCCTACTGGAGAAACAACGGAAACTTTAACTCCCAGTCACGATTCAACGAGGAGGAGGGGGAAGAGGAAGAGGAGGAGGAGGAGGAACAGGAAACGGAGGAGGAGGAGGAAGAAGAAGAGAAGGAGGAAGAGGAAGAGGAGGAGGAGGAAGTGGAGGAAGAAGAGGAGGAAGTGGAGGAAGAAGAAGAGGAGGAGGAGGAAGAAGAGGAGGAGGTGGAAGAAGAGGAAGAGGAGGAAGAGGTGGAAGAAGAAGAGGAGGAAGAGGTGGAAGAAGAAGAGGAGGAAGAAGAAGAGGAGGAAGAGGAAGAAGAGGAAGTAGAAGAGGAGGAGGAAGAAGAAGAGGAGGAAGAAGAGGAGGAAGAGGAGGAAGAGGAGGAGGAGGTGGAAGAAGAGGAAGAGGAGGAAGAAGAGGAAGATGAGGAAGAGGAAGAGGAGGAAGAGGAAGAAGAGGTGGAAGAAGAGGAAAAGGAAGAGGAGGAAGAGGAAGCAGAAGAGGAGGAGGAAGAAGAAGAGGAAGAGGAGGAGGAGGTGGAAGAAGAGGAAGAGGAGGAAGAAGAGGAAGAGGAAGAGGAGGAAGAGGAAGAAGAGGTGGAAGAAGAGGAGGAAGAAGAAGAGGAAGAGGAGGAGGAAGAAGAAGAGGAGGAAGAAGAGGAAGATGAGGAAGAGGAAGAGGAGGAAGAGGAAGAAGAGGTGGAAGAAGAGGAAAAGGAAGAGGAGGAAGAGGAAGCAGAAGAGGAGGAGGAAGAAGAAGAGGAAGAGGAGGAGGAGGTGGAAGAAGAGGAAGAGGAGGAAGAAGAGGAAGAGGAAGAGGAAGAAGAGGTGGAAGAAGAGGAGGAAGAAGAAGAGGAAGAGGAGGAGGAAGAAGAAGAGGAAGAGGAAGAAGAGGAGGAGGAGGAAGAGGAGGAGGAAACGGTCCGACAGTAACGACAGAATTCTCTTTATTCGTTCACCACTTGGACACGTTGTTGTTTACAAGAACACGTCAGTGTCGCCGCGGCGGCTCGGAGACGTGGAAACGACTCTGGAAAGATCAAAGGCGACAGAAAGTCGGGTGACAAAGTTCAAAAGCGCCGTCACAAAGCGCTCCCATCCATCGACCCGTGCAGCCAACAAAACAACACTGAGGAAAGAAAATGAGGCTTTTGACGGGACAATCAGTGACCAGAGAGGAGGAACGTCAGTCTGCGTCTCGTTCGTCCGGAAGATGAAAGCAGCAGAGCGTCTTTAAAAAACAAAAAGCCCTCGTTTCGACCGGTCGCTGACAGAAAGAGCATCAATACGAGCGGCAGAGATGTTTTTTTTTTCTTTCTTCCCACTCGCTGGAACCCGCTGCCCTCTGCTACTGAAGCTCCTTTATAAACTAGCTGGTTTTAAATCTCCTGGAATAAAAAGACTTTGAAGAAGAAAAAAGGCTTCAGGTGGAAATGATCGGTTGGTAAAATGAAGGGAAAAGCTTAAAAAAAATAAATAAGAGAAACTGTTCAGAGAAGAGGTAAAATTATTACAATTAATTAAAATGGCTAAAATGTTCCATTTTTGTAAATACTGTTGCTGTGATTTAATTAATTTAATCCAGCCACCTTGTGCTTTTAAGTATTTTAATTCTTGCACTTACTTTAGCTGCATGATGCAAAGATCACTATCGTGGGTGGGCGTTTATTATTTATAATTTTTTTTAATGGTTTTTTTCAAATTATTATCATAAATTTTAAGATTTTTATTCATTTAAATTATCATTAATTATTGTTATTATTAATAATAATTTGTTTTAATTATCATTAAGTTATTTTTATTTGATCATTTATTTATAATTATTTTAAATTATTATAATTTCCCCCCCAAATTATCATACATCTTATATTTTTTATTCATTTAAATTATTTTTTATTATTATTAATAATAATTTGTTTTAATTATCATTGTTAATTTTATTTTATCATTATTTATTTATAATTATTATAATTTCCTCCCCAAATTATCATACATTTTAAAATTTGTATTCATTTAAATTATCATTATTATTATTAATAATAATTTGTTTTAATGATTATTAAGTTATTTTATTTTATAATTATTTTAAATTATTATTATAATCCCCCCCAAATTATAAATTTTTTCATTTTTTATTCATTTAAATTATCATTTATTATTATTATTAATAATAGTAATTTGTTTTGATTATCATTATTAAGTTATTTTTATTTTATCATTATTTATAATTGTTTTTTATTTATTCATTACATTTTTCTGTGAGTAACTCGTCCCTCACTGTTCGTTGCACGGACACAAAAAATAAATCCAAAAATGTGCGGAACATTCGGGAATAGGTTGGTACAACTTTTAATAATTGATTCCGCAAAAAACTGCACAAAACAAAATGTCCCATACAAAGCAGATGGGAGCAATCCGAGTCTGTTGCCATGGAGACGCCGAGGCAGGCACACAAACTTCCCCTCTGGAATTTTAGATTTTTTTTCCCCAATTCGATATCAAACTTTCTTTCCGTTGTTTCTGTTCTGGCCACTGAGAGTTCGTACAGAACAAAGAGACAGAAGGCAAACTTCAAGAAACACAAAGTTGAAAGAGATCAAAGAAACCGAGAGTCAGAGTTCAGTCTCTCGCGTTCCAGGCCGTGTCGGTGCACTCAAGAAATTAAATCGGACATTTAAAAGTATATTTATTAAACTGAAGAGCATTTCATTCAAAAAAAAGAAAGGAAAGTAGACATGAACCCACAGAACAGGAAGTGCTCGTCACGACGCACAGCGTTCGTATAATCACACTGAAAGCAACATCTGACTGCATTCAACACAAACGACGCAAGCAGTACTTCACGAAAAACAAAATTCAATCTGACTTCAGGCCAAAAATTCAGAGAGGAAGTCTTTTTTTCCAACAACTAAATGATGCATTTCCCATAAAATAACAAAAAAAAATGCTGGTGAATTTGTTTTAGTCTATTCATCTAAATTTTAATAATCCATTGTGTGAGCCGCTAGCCTTTAGCCTTCCTACGACTCTAGCGAACATTAGCAACAAATAAAAATACAAATAAAACACTTTGTGAGTCTTGTCGTGTTAAAGGCGACGTTTACGCAAAGATTCAAACGAAAACCTGTCATTTAAGCATTTGTATTTTAAGAAAAACTTCGGAGAATGATACCCGTTTCCATGGAAATGACAGAAAGTGTTGTCGTTAGCATGCCAGGCCACTGGTGGGCACTGTTGGTTTGTTTCAGTAATGAAACCACACACACACACACACACACACACACACACACACACACACACACACACACACACACACACACACACACACACACACACACACACACACACACACACACACACACACACACACACACACACACACACACACACACACACACACACACACACACACGAGAACAAAACGCTCAAAGCAGAAGCAACGTTCGTAACGCGGACATTCTAGTGGAGACACCACCAAGTTGGATTGTCAAAATAAAACCACCAAGTTGGATTGTCATTATGGTGACTGTCAAAATAAAAGTACCAAGATGGACTGTTATTATGGTGACTGTCAAAATAAAACAGCCAAGCTGGATTGTTATGGTAAATGTCAAAATAAAACCACCAAGATGGATTGTTATTATGGTAACTGTCAAAATAAAACCACCAACATGGATTGTTATTATGGTGACTGACAAAGTAAAACCACCAAGATGGATTGTTATTATGGTAACTGTCAAAATAAAACCACCAACATGGATTGTTATTATGGTGACTGACAAAGTAAAACCACCAAGATGGATTGTTATTATGGTAACTGTCAAAATAAAACCACCAACATGGATTGTTATTATGGTGACTGACAAAATCAAAGTTCCAAGTTGGATTGCTATTATGGTGACCGTCAAAATAAAAGTCCAGGAGAATATGTACTTTGTTCCGATTGGCTCTACTGAGCATGTGCAGAACAACTAGCGACCGCGGCGGCGGCGACCAGGAGCAGCGTTTCAGAAAAGCAGCATTTCCTCCACCGTTTCCTCTTTTTCAAAAAGTTCCACCTTGGGAGCCATTCTCAGTGGCGCTGAGCAGCGTTGTCATGGAAACAGACTCCTGAAACGCTACGAAGGTTTTTGTCCGTTTCCACTTGAAAACGTATAAACGGGACCTCGGTGTCAAAATTTTTTTCGAAAACGTCGCCGCTTGCATGTTAGCGGTTTGCCGAAACAAAATCCTGCGCAAGCTAATGCTAACGTGGAAAGTAGCAACCAGTCGTACTTAAATGGCAGGAAGCTAAAAGTTTCCTGGTGCCGCGAGCTAACAGCGACTTGCTATGTAGCATATTAGCAATAGCTTTTTTTTCTCTTCTTGATTTAACCTCACTTTGTTTTTAATTTCTTTGTGTCGGAGGCTTACATCGACACCTGCTTGAATATTTCTACCGTCATTATCGGGACTTGTGATGATCGCAAGAGACAATGTGATGAATAGCCCTTCACAATAAAACAGGACACCTCCGCTTCTCCCGGTTAAAAACCCCCGCGAGTTCCGTTCCGTGAAAATTCTTCCCTCAAGTGTCCCTGAAAAGAAAAGATAACTTTTTTTTTTTTTAAACGTTTTTTGTATCTCCTTTCAGAGCGCTTCAGTAACACAACTTGTCCACCAGGTGTCCCCGTGCAGACGGGATGAAGGGACGGAGACAGGAAGTTCACAGTAATTCATAACATCCCAGAAAAACGATCACAGGTTAAGAGAAAAACAAAAACAACCCTGACATTCAGAATGTTTGAGAGTCACACTGGCGAGACGAGCGCTGGTATTTTAATATTCATGCGATCGTGAGCAGGAAGTTAAAAGACGCGTTAAAAGACGCGTAAACGACGCGCCGCCGCTGGATTTGAGGTTTTTAACGGCGGCGTCGGTCGGTAACTTTACACGGCGTCTGCAGAGGTAGATGGACGTTCTTGGGGACGAATTTGTCTTTCAAACAAACACAATTCAGTCAAAACGACTTAACGGCGAAATTAGAAACAGTAAAAATGCTCAAAATTTTTAAATAAATTAAAAAAAACATCCAAAAGTGGATTAAAGCAGCTAAAAAAACAAAAACTGAGAAAATGTGAAACAGAAAAAGACAATGGTTAAAAAAAAAAAAAAAAAAAGTTAAAAGTGTCTTTAAAAGCTGAAATAAAAATCGCAGAAAATCTGAAGCATCAAAATGAACAAACATAAAAATGTAAAATGGCTAATAGGGCTAAAAGAACTAAAAACACGGCCACAATGAATCAAAAAAACAAAAAATATATCTATATATATTTATATATATAATTGATTTGATCTGTAAAAATTGCTTTTTTAGTCATAAAAGTCTGAGACGCCGGTTTGAGAATCAGTTTATGGACATAAGGGTTTTTTTTAATGTACATTTTAAGACCTGTACTGTAATACTTTTACAACTATTATCATTATTTTTTTTTTAAAAGGACACCTGATACGACAGGAAGGCCACAAAGAGCCTCACAATGAAGGAACTTTTTGTAAACTTTAGTCTATTTTTAGTCTCACAGAACGATTTACCGTTTTTCCAAAACCAAAACGAGTCACAGGAAACATCCTCAACAGACAGTTTTCATGTTTTTAGTCGAGCAGAAATACACTTTTAAAGCACGTCCGTGTTTACAGAGCAGATTTCAAAAGCAAGACGAAGAAAGAAAGGAAAATATTCATTTGTAAGTCGAAGGTTGAATCAGAAAAAAGTTCAAACTGTTTGAGAATTTTTTTTGTTTATATTTGTGCCTCTTTTTAAATCTGCCATCCATCTTTTTCAAAAAGTGCTAAAATGGTGAAAAAGGTAAAAAAACACAAACAAAACAAAATAACTGCTGAACTAGCTAAAGAAACGCCGTAAAGTAAAAGAAATAAAATCGACTAAAACCAAAAAAAGTTGCCAAAATGTCCAAAAAACAGGTAAAACTATTAAAAAAGGTTTAAAATGTCGACTGTGACGAGAACAAAATGTTCAAAATGACTAAAAGAACCAAAAAGTTCAAGTTAAATCTGTTAAAAATGACTAAAACTGCCAAAACTATTCTAAATTCATGAATCGTCATGAACGTACGTTTATATGGAAGCGAATGAGGCTCAAAAATCCATTTTAAATTTATTTTGAGATTAAAACTGCATTCTTTGACTCATTAATAAAAATTAATAGTCAATAATCCAAACTGCATTTTAATCTCTGCTCATTCTGTGACTGCATTCAAATGAAAAAGTAAAACGACGTTTAAGTTCAAATTTAGAATTAAATTAATGAAAATCAATTAGAAGCAGAAATGATTTCAAGGTTCCGGCAGAACAGTTTGACTCATAAATGAAAATGATTGACGCATCACTAATCTGAAAAAAAAAAAAAAAAAAGCATTTCTGCTAATGCATTTTAATTTTTTTAATTTGACATTTCAAAATGAAATAGAAAATTTAAACTTAAACGTCATTTAATTTGAATTTGTCATTTTTATTTAAGTTAATTTAATTAATGCACAGAATAAGCAGTAATGAAGAAACTTCAAATGTAGTTTGGATGATTAATGATTCATTTTTTTAAATTTGCGAGTCAACAAATGCGGTTTTAATCTGAAAATTTAAACATTTCAAAGTGATTTGCATTTACCCTGTTTGTGTTCAAATAGGTTTAAAAAAAAAAAAATTTTTATTAAAAAAATTAAGTCGTTTGTGTCCACTGCAAAAGTTTCTCCTGAAATCTGCTCTGCACGTGATGCTGTACATATATAGGTTTAATGCGTCTTTGTACATTTTATACATACGATTTCTATCGTTTCTTTAAAGAGCAGGAGGTTTAATCAATCAAACTCTTCTAAAAGAGTCGTAACGAACCGACGGCCGAACAAACAAACTGGGACTTTTAACACAATAAGTCCAGCAAACATTGTTTCCTAAAGGTGGAGGTTCTCGGGGGGGGGGGGGGGGGGGGGGTGGGGGGGGTCTGGAAGCAATATTCTATTTAAGACTCTGTTTACACGACGTTTCAAGCCAAAACGCATCAGATTTGTACATTTTGGTTTCAGAAGCCGTTCAAGTACGAACGAATCGTTCAAAACCAGCGAGTCTCACGAGTCACCGCATCCGTTACCCGGTTCACCGAGTCGGTTCTGCTTCAGCTGCAGAGAGGAAAGCAGACGTCTGTTGTAGCACCGCTAACAAGGTTAGCCCAGCATCGCTTAGCGCTTAGCTTAGCCGCCGGCGAACTACCCAGCCGGGTTTTTGAACGATTCGTTCAGACTCGCACGTCACCGTGCGGGAGTTCAAGTTGAACACCAGTGAGAACCACGACCTGAAGGACGTCAGTAAAGATTAACAACCAAAAGAAAAGAAAAACATTTTGTGACTCTTATTTTTTAAGGCAATTCTCATAAAAAAAAAAAAGAAGAAAAAGAAAAAGCTCAGCGATTTCTGGACGTCTTGCGAGCTGCACTTCAGGGTTGACAACTTTTTTTCCTTTTTAAGGGATTTTTAAAAAATTGGATTCACAGTTAAATCCGCCATTGGTGTGGAAGTGACTCACCGCACCACCTGGTGGCGGAAACTAGTAGTACAAGACTTCGTTTGAGTGTAGTATCACTGCTAGCATCATTGTGGTATTTCAAAAAGGGTTTTGGGTTTTTTTTCGCTTC
Organism: Blennius ocellaris; assembly: GCF_963422515.1. NCBI lineage: Eukaryota > Metazoa > Chordata > Actinopteri > Blenniiformes > Blenniidae > Blennius > Blennius ocellaris. Next base: position 248,919 of record NC_137656.1, on the reverse strand, counting down.
CGAATTAACTATATTATACTTTCAAGGAAAAATATTTTTTAAAAGTTGGCCATTAAAATCCAATAAAATCTCACGACATCACGTCGACTCGCGTACGTCTTCGTCGCTCGAAAACTTCCCATTGTTGCCAAAATTACACAGATTTGTGTCGTACCGTGTAGCTAGCTGCGAACATAGGCCAGTATTTTTTTTTTTTTTTAAAGCGCACCTCTTGTAGCCGCCTTCAACTTTAGTCCACTTGAACAGTTAAACAGTTAAATCCGACTCACCGCACCACCTTGTGGCGGAAACTGATACTACAAGACAGGAAAAAATTTGTTCCGATATTTTTTTTTTCCACTTCCAAATTAAAGAGCAGCACGAATTCTACCTTTCAAGGCAAAAATAAAAATAGTTCCGTTGTGCCGCCGCTCGCCGAGTCGGCGTTTCCTCGATGTTGAGAGGAACACTTTTTAAAAAAACTTAAACTTTAGTCCCCTTGAACAGTTAAACAGTTGAATCCGACTCACCGCACCACCTTGTGGTGGAAACTAGTAGTACAAGCCTGGAAACCTCTGGGTGAAGTTTGTTGTAACTTCGTTTGAGTGTAGTGTCACTGCTAGCATCATTGTGGTATTTCCAAAAACTGTGTTCTGGTGTTTTAGGGTTTTGGTTTTTTTTCCGCTTCCGAATTAACTATATTGTACTTTCAAGGAAAAATATTTTTTTTAAAAGTTGGCCATTAATTACAATTAAAATCCGATTTATTCTCACGACATCACGTCGACTCGCGTACGTCTTCGTCGTGCAAACACTCGAAAACGTCCCATCGTTGCCAAAATTACACAGATTTATGTCGTACCATGTAGCTAGCTGTGAACGTATACAAAGTTTTTTCTTTTTTTAAAAGCACACCTCTTGTAGCCGCTTTCAACTTTAGTCCACTTGAACAGTTAAACAGTTAAATCCGACTCACCGCACCACCTTGTGGCGGAAACTGATACTACAAGACAGGAAAAAATTTGTTCCGATGTTTTTTTTTCCACTTCCAAATGAAAGCGCAGCACGAATTCTACCTTTCAAGGCAAAAATAAAAATTGTTCCGTTGTGCCGCCGCTCGCTGAGTCAGCGTTTCCTCGATGTTGAGAGGAACACTTTTTAAAAAAACTTCAACTTTAGTCCCCTTGAACAGTTAAACAGTTGAATCCGACTCACCGCACCACCTTGTGGTGGAAACTAGTAGTACAAGCCTGGAAACCTCTGGGTGAAGTTTGGTGTAACTTCGTTTGAGTGTAGTGTCACTGCTAGCATCATTGTGGTATTTCCAAAAACTGTGTTCTGGTGTTTTAGGGTTTTGGTTTTTTTTTCGCTTCCGAATTAACTATATTGTACTTTCAAGGAAAAATATTTTTTTTAAAAGTTGGCCATTAATTACAATTAAAATCCGATTTATTCTCACGACATCACGTCGACTCGCGTACGTCTTCGTCATGCAAACACTCGAAAACTTCCCATCGTTGCCAAAATTACACAGATTTATGTCGTACCATGTAGCTAGCTGTGAACGTATACAAAGTTTTTAGTTTTTTTTTTAAAAGCACACCTCCTGTAGCCGCTTTCAACTTTAGTCCACTTGAACAGTTAAACAGTTAAATCCGACTCACCACACCACCTTGTGGCGGAAACTGATACTACAAGACAGGAAAAAATTTGTTCTGTTTTTCCCACTTCCAAATGAAAGAGCAGCACGAATTCTACCTTTCAAGGCAAAAATAAAAATAGTTCCGTTGTGCCGCCGCTCGCCGAGTCGGCGTTTCCTCGATGTTGAGAGGAACACTTTTTTAAAAAACGTCAACTTTAGTCCACTTGAGCAGTTAAACAGTTGATTCCGCCAACGACTCAGCGCACCACCTGGTGGCGGAAACTGATACTACAAGACAGGAAACGTCAACGGTTAATTAGTCCCGATGTTTTTTTGTTCCACTTCCAAATGAAAGCGCAGCACGAATTCTACCTTTCAAGGCAAAAATTTAAAATAGTTCCGTTGTGCCGCCGCTCGCCGAGTCGGCGTTTCCTCGATGTTGAGAGGAACTCTTTCCTGAGGCACGGTTGGACGACTCAACGGCGGCGAGGAATCGTGGTTTTTTCCCCCCCACACTTTAACGCCAGCGTGTCCCACGTCCAACGTCCGACGTGTTCAAATGGACACGGCCGTGACGCCGCCGCTGCTGCAGGACCCCTTGTCCAGGTCCTCCATCACCAGGTCCTGTCCCGCCGCCTGGTTCTGGCGCCGGGACGCCGCTACCGCCGCCGTCGCGGTCGCCGCCCGGTCCAGGCTGTTGAGGGAGACGGGCTCCAGGGGCGTCTGCAGGTGGTTGGCGGGCAGCACGGAGTTGCCCTGCGGGCGGTGCGAGTACGTCCCCCGCCCCCGCCGCCGCCGCCCGCCGTCCCCCGCGCACACCCCTAGCTTGAAGACGGCCCGGAAGCCGCGGCGGAAGTTCTCGTTGAAGAAGCCGTAGACGATGGGGTTGACGCTGCTGTTGAAGAAGGCCAGCCAGTGGGCGAAGGGGTAGACGTAGATGTTGACCACGCGGTGCTGCGGCTCCGTCAGCCGGGCGTAGTCGCTCAGCATCATGAGCGTCCAGAGCGGCAGCCAGGACACCACGAAGAGCAGCGCCACCACCAGGAGCATCTTCACCACGCGCCGCTTCTTCCGGGACACGGCGGCGTGGCGGCCGCCGTGTCCGTCCGCCTTGCCCGCCGTGGGCACCGCCGTCGTGAAGAGCGTGACGCCGATGCGGGCGTACATGACCACGATGAGCGACAGCGGCGCCAGGTAGATGTTGGCGAAGAGCACGGTGGTGTAGACCTTCCTCATGCCCGGGCTGGGCCAGTTCTCGCGGCACCAGTGGAAGGCGCCGGTGCGGTTGCCGCGGCCCAGCAGCACGCGGACGCTGCGCTCCTTGGTGACCTGCAGCATGACGCCGGAGGGACACATGATGGACACGGCCAGGACCCAGATGACCACGATGATCAGCGTCGCCGTGGAGACGGTCAGCTTCTGCTTGAAGGGGTAGACGATGCAGCGGAACCTGCCAGGGGGGGGGGGGTGTGGGGGACCACAAGGGGGACAGAGAGAGACCAGAACCAACCGGGCCATTCAGGGTCAAGGCTGACTTCATTCCCAACACACTTTGTTTTGCAGATTTGCCTTCGTCACAAACAAACAAACAAACAAACAAACAAACACACTGAGCCAGACGGGCAGGAAGTCGGTCGAGCGACAAAGAAAAACCACAACAAATTAAAGCTGAAGCAGCGTCGGTCTGGACCTCCAAGGTTTTTAACAAAAACAGGACTTTTATTTTGGAAAAAATGTGTGTGGGGGGGTCTTTTATTTTGAAGGAGTGTGGGGATTTTATTTGGAAAGTCAGGACGTGCAGGACGTCAGGACAATCCAACTTGGTACTTTTATTTTGACAGTTGCCGTAATAATTTTCCAACCTGGTAGTTTTATTTCGACAGTCACCGTAATAACAATCCAATTGGTAGTTTTATTTTGACAGTTGACGTACTAAGAATCCAAGTTGGTTTTGTTTTGACAGTCGCCGTAATAACAATCCAACTTGGCGGTTTTATTTTGACAGTCACCATAATGACAATCCAACTTGGTACTTTTATTTTGACAGTCACCGTAACAACAATCCAACTCGGTGGTTTTATTTTGACAGTCACTGTAATAACATTCCAAGTTGGTAGTTTTATTTTGACAGTCACCGTAATAACAATCCAAACCACCGAGTTGGATTTTTATTACGGCCAGTGTCAAAATAAAAGTACCAAGTTGGATTGTTATTATGGTTATGTTACATCTCGTTTCTTCAACTCGATTCATTGTAAAAGTAACGGAGATTAAATCAACTCAGAACTATTTAGCTAGTGCATATCGGATATCGGGTAACAGTGATTTATTTTAATTTGAAAACCCTGGAAAATCTGCCACTTCCTTCCAGGACAACAAATAACTGACGAGTTCTCCGTGATCCGGTTCTACGTTTGTTGAAAGAACGATGACGGGTCCGGCAGACGTCTCCAGGGAGACGGACGACGGCGCCGTCCATCACGCTCTCACCTCGTCTCCGTGACGACCTCACCGCGAGGTTCATTAAAGCGACGGTTCAAGAATAACGTCCAATGTCCACATTTCTAACGAGGACGTGGTCGCCGGCCGCCGTCCACTCATTTGGTCAACAGAACATCAAAACCTCCCGGAGATTGGCTTCGCTTGAAACGTCAGGGGAGGAAATTGCTTCCTGTGAAGACAGACGTGGAGCAGAGCCACCGGTGTTTCGGATTAACCGGTTCCCATGTCAACTGGTGACCTTCTTCCTCCAGCAGGTGTTAAAGATCCGTAGCCGTCCTCGGAGGACGCCGTTTAACCGCATTGCTGTTAAAGTTCAAAGTGTCGTGGCGCTTTGTTTGTCTTATTTTGGACATCGGCTGCTGCGAACAGCTGGTGGCAGAAGTCACCAGTTAACTGGGACACCAGTGAAACCGAAACACCGGACAGTGATAGCCAATGGACGTTCACTCCGGTCATGTCGGGGTGATACGTTGTGGGAGGAAAGGCTCCGATGACTCCGCCCACATCGCGGTGGAACTATACTGTAATGGGAAACGAGAGCCGAGTTGCCATGACTCCATATTCTCCTGGGACTTGATGCTTTTATTTTGACAGTCACTCTAACGATCCAACTTGGTGGTCATGACCAGAGACATTTGGACCAGCTGAGTGAGCCCGACGTTGCTCAGCATGCAATTCCGAGCCATGCTACATGCTACATGCTAAGGAGTTTCAGGTTCACACACCAGCAATGCTACATGCTAAAGAGTTTTCACACTTACAAACCAGCCATGCTACATGCTAAAGAGTTTTCATACTCACACACCAGCGATGCTACATGCTAAAGAGTTTCACATTTACACACCAGCCATGCTACATGCTACATGCTAAAGAGTTTTCACACTCACACACCAGCCATGCTACATGCTAAAGAGTTTCACATTTACACACCAGCCATGCTACATGCTACATGCTAAAGAGTTTTCACACTCACACACCAGCCATGCTACATGCTAAAGAGTTTCACATTTACACACCAGCCATGCTACATGCTACATGCTAAAGAGTTTTCACACTCACACACCAGCCATGCTACATGCTAAAGAGTTTCACACACCAGCGATGCTACATGCTAGACATGATTGAAGCGACTCTCACTCCCAGCAGCCCGGTCTACAGTCTACTAGCATAGCGTAGAGAGATGCTACGCTCTGCGCTATGCTAGTGTGGACGGGTGGAGGCGACGTAGCGTCGACACAGAGGAGGTCCACCAACACGACACTCAGCCGTTGCACATCGTTTGCGTCTCGTGTGAATTAAGCTCCGGGGGCATTGAATCCTCCCAGACCCCCCCGGGAGCGGCGCTCCACCTTCCTGCCGACGGAGACGGCCACACAGTACCTGTCGACGGCGATGGCGACCAGCGTGAAGACGGACGCCGACACGGAGATGCCCTGAACCATCCCGCTCATCTTGCAGACCAGGCTTCCGAAAGGCCACCCTGTTGACGTGAGGGAGACAAACACTGAGCTCCAGACCAAGAACGACGGCAAACACCACTTAACTGTTTAAAAAAAAAATGTTGACCGTGACCTTTGACCCCTAACCGCCAACCCCCGGTAACGAGGTGACGTCATCATGAGACGTATCAGAGGACAGGGAATTGAAAACTGAACATGTTGGTGTCGTTTTGACGTCAATCAGATTAAATCTGAACACATTATGGCGGAAATACTCTTTCGACCTATTCGTGACCTTTGACCCGCTTTGAGATCGACTGATCTACCACAGTTCCATTCATTCGCCACGACGCACTGTCAAGTTAAATCAGTAATTTAGTAAAGTGCAAAAATGGTTGGTTTAAGACAGTTTTTCAACCTTTTTGAGCCGAGACACACTTTTTTGTTTGGAAAACTCTGGAGTCACACCACCACCTGAAAATTTTAAACTCTGTAGCCTCTATTAACAATATAAAGTCTTTCTCATCAAAGTTTTATCAACGGGAATCCAGTAAATCCAGAAAGCAAGGACTTTTTTTTAATAGTGCCTCCCTCAGTGTGAAACCTGGACCTGATGGATGAAGAGCTGAGATCCTGGTTTTCAAAAACTTCTCCATCACTGTCACTGACACAGTACTTTGATACAAGATGGTAGCAGGAGGTGGAGATGAACCACACTGACGTCTGTCACTTTACATTTCACCGGCAAAGTTCTGTGCTGCCCTCTAGTGGTGAAGAGTATTTATACATGATTACTCTGCAACACACTGTCGCTGTGAGATCAAAGGTTTTTTTAGAAAAAAATGTGAAATGTGATAATTTCCCACGGCTCACCTGACGATCTGGAGGAAACACCAGAGGTTGGAAAACTCTGATTTAAGACATATAAGATATACAGGTTATAGACGATGACAAATCATCCCAGAAAACTTCCTGCAACTGGAGTTTATAGGTTTTGTGAAAAGTTGGTAAAACACATGCATACGCCCAAAAAGCAAAAATAAATAAATAAATGCACACAAAAACATAAAAAAAAAAAACTAAAACCCGCCAACCGCGAACAAGCAAATCTGCGTTTGGAGGAACGCAGCCGGTTTTAAAGTCTTTCTGTGTTTTTTTCACCACATTTCAAGTCAAATTCTATTTTCTTTTTTTTTTTAAGGTGTCATTGCGACCTGCATTTGTTCTAGTTGCTCCGTCAGGTTGAATTGTTGGATCCAGATCTTTAATCTATTGAATAAATGGCCTCCATACACTCACTTTGTTGTTTAGATTTCAATATACAAGTATATATGATCCTCTATTACGACTTAGATTTAGACATTCTTTATTGTTATTCAAATACAGTTCAGATGAAAGCTAGATTTTGTTGCTCTTTGTAGTGCAGGATGAAAGTGGCATCGATTAAATAGAATGTACTATGTACAGTATTGAGTGTTTATTCCTCTCCCTCAGAGTTTATAGGTTTTGTGAAAAGTTGGTAAAACACATGCATGCGTCCATAAAATAAACTAAATAAATATATAAATAAATAAATACACGCAAAAACTTAAAAAAAACGAAAACCCGCCAGCCGCGAACAAGCAAATCTGCGTTTGGAGGAACGCAGCCGGTTTTAAAGTCTTTGTCTTTTTTTCACCACATTTCAAGTCAATTTCTACTTTTTTTTTTTTTTTTTTTTAAGGTGTCATTGCGACCTGCATTTATTCCAGTTGCTCCGTCAGGTTGAATTGTTGGATCCAGATCTTTAATCTATTGAATAAATGGCCTCCATATACTCACTTTGTTGATTAGATTTATAAATAGTATGATCCTCTATTATTCAAATTTGCGCTTTACAGTGAAGATAAAAGTTACATTTTGTTGCTCTTTGTAGTGCAGGATGAAAGAAGTGGCATCGATTAAATATAACGCATTATGTACAGTATTGAGTGTTTCTTCCCTCAGTAGAATTGATTTCTCTTCCGTTTTAACGAGACCAGCTTGTGAAAGAGCCCAGGTTTCTGTAGTTTGACCCGGAACGTTTTTAATGAATCTGAACTGGAGTAAAAGTGAGAAAAGGGATTTTTTTTTTTTTTTTTTAAAACAACAACAAAAAAACAAGCAAACTCCCCTGGGTTGGTGTGTTTATTTCTGCGCCCACTTGCAGCGAGAGAAAAGCTTCTCGTCTCCTCTGTTCCTGCAGCAGAGAAACAAACACGCTCCATACCGTACGGAGGCAAGGCTGCTTAAGATATATGGAGGATTTAATGTCGTCTGCAGAACGACTCCAAGGCTTCGTTTCGACGGTGGGGCAGCTTTCTCACACACACACACACACACACACACACACACACACACACACACACACACACACACACACACACACACACACACACACACACACACACACACACACACACACACACACACACACACACACACACACACACACACACATACATATATATATATATATATATATATATATAAATAATAGAGAAATGGCTGATAAAGAAAGATAGCAGAGGCTTTCTATCACACAATGACTCAATTGGCTGCACTTGAATAATGAAAACGTTGGTTTGAATGAAAGCTGGAGGTTGTTTTGTTTGGATGAGGATGATGCAGAAGCGACAAAACCTATGGAAGCTACAGAAGCTATAGGGAAGCTATGGAGGCTACAGGGAAGCTATAGGGAAGCTACAGAAGCCATGGAAGCTATAGGGAAGCCACGGAGCAATGGAAGTTATGGAAGTTGCAGAAGCGACAAACCCTACGGAAGCTATAGGGAAGCTATGGGAAACTACATAAGCTATAGGGATGCTATGGAAGCTACAGAAACTATAGGGATGCTATGGTGCTACGGAAGTTATAGGGAAGCTACAGAAGCTATAGGGAAGTTACGCAAGCTATGGAGCTATGGAAGCTATGGAATCTACAGAAGCTATAGGGAAGCTATGGAAGCTACGGAAGCTATAGGGAAGCTACGGAAGCTACGGAAGCTATAGGGAAGCTACGGAAGCTATAGGGAAGCTATAGGAAGCTATAGGGAAGTTACGCAAGCTATGGAGCTATGGAAGCTATGGAATCTACAGAAGCTATAGGGAAGCTATGGAAGCTACACAAGCTATGGAAGCTACGGAAGCTATAGGGAAGCTACGGAAGCTACGGAAGCTATAGGGAAGCTACGGAAGCTATAGGGAAGCTACGGAAGCTATTAGGAAGCTATAGGAAGCTATAGGAAGCTATAGGGCCCACTTGCAGCGAGAGAAAAGCTTCTCGTCTCCTCTGTTCCTGCAGCAGAGAAACAATCAAACTCAAACACACTCCATACCGTACGGAGGCAAGGCTGCTTAAGATATATGGAGGATTTAATGTCGTCTGCAGAACGACTCCAAGGCTTCGTTTCGACGGTGGGGCAGCTTTCTCTCACACACACACACACACATATATATATATATATATATAATAGAGAAATGGCTGATAAAGAAAGATAGAGGCTTTCTATCACACAATGACTCAATTGGCTGCACTTGAATAATGAAAACGTTGGTTAGAATGAAAGCTGGAGGTTGTTTTGTTCGGATGACGAGTCTGTTGTTCTGACATCAACTGTGTTTTTATCCGTTCATGCGACCGATGTGCTTCATTTATCATTTCCTTTCCCGGTTTATAGTTCGACTTTGGCCACAAGACTGATTTTTTTTTGTTTTTTTTCCCCCTTCAATGAATAAAATGTGGTCGTTTATTGTTCAGGAACAGTAAAAAAAAAAAAAAAAAACCCAACATTTTCTTTCCATTCTCCGTCAAGCGCTGGTTTCCCTTCTCGCATTACAAGAAATGACTTTTTGATATATTGTACAGAGGAAATACACGGCTGCCCTACATACACCATCGCCAAATCCTTCTATACGTGTATGATACGGAATTTGCATAATACCCTTTGTTTCAAGGAAATACATGTATTATATATATATATCTTATAAAGCCTGGCGCACCATCCAGCCATCCAATTAGTTTTAGAATAAATGTTCACATACTTGTTTGTAACGTGATTTTTTTTCTCATTAGATAATTCCTCCAGGCGGCAGTTGTACTTTTCTACCTATATGGTGAAAATGTGATGATGTGATCATATTTTGCATGTTTTCTTCAGGAGAATCTTATGTTTGTGTCTGCGTCTATTTATTTACCGTTATATATGTATGTATGTATGTACTTTACCAATTTTAACCGTGAATAATCCCCCCAAAAAATGCAACAACAAAAGTCCCTTTCAAAGCAGACGGGAGAGAAAGTTTACACTTAAATCTCAGATTCTCTCACGATCAATTTGATTTACAGTTTATTCAGATTTGTTTCCCTCTACTTGAAGAAGAAAACCAAAATGCAAACGACACAGACGTCTCAAGACAAGCTTTGATTTCATCAAACTTGACAAAATGAACCCTGATTTACCTTCAGAACCAAAGTGCCAGCTGTTCTTCTGGAAGCTACAGGAAGCTACAGGAAGCTAAGGAAGCTACAGGAAGCTAGCAAAGCAAAGGAAGCTACAGTAGCTTCGGAAATTAAGGCAGCTCGGGAAGCTGGAGAAGCTACGGATAATACAGAAGCTATAGAGCTACGGAAGGTACAGAAGTTATGGAGCTACGGAAGCTATAGGGAAGCTACAGAGGATAGGGAAGCTACGGAGGCTAGGGAAGCTAGGGAAGTTATGGAGCAATGGAAGTTACGGACGATGCAGAAGCGACAAAACCTACGGAAGCTACAGGAGCTATCAGGCAGCTATAGGGAAGCTACAAAAGCTATAGGGAAGCTATGGAAGCTACAGAAACTATAGGGATGCTATGGAAGCTATGGTGCTACGGAAGTTATAGGGAAGCTACAGAAGCCATAGGGAAGCTACGCAAGCTATGGAGCTATGGAAGCTATGGAAACTACAGAAGCTATAGGGAAGCTTTGGAAGCTACAGAAGCTATGAAATCTACAGAAGCTACAGGGAAGCTATGGAAACTACAGAAGCTATAGGGAAGCTACAGAAGCTACGGAAGCTACGGAAGCTACAGGGAAGCTATGGAAGCTACAGAAGCTATAGGGAAGCTACGGAAGCTACAGAAGCTACGGAAGCTACGGAAGCTATGGAAGCTACAGAAGCTATAGGGAAGCTACGGAAGCTACAGAAGCTACGGAAGCTACGGAAGCTACAGGGAAGCTACGGAAGCTACAGAAGCTACGGAAGCTACGGAAGCTACAGAAGCTACGGAAGCTACGGAAGCTACAGGGAAGCTACGGAAGCTACAGAAGCTATAGGGAAGCTATGGAAGCTACAGGGAAGCTACGGCGCAATGGAAGTTACGGAAGCTGCAGAAACGACAAAACCTGCAGAAGCTACAGAAGCTATGATGCTACAGAACTGAAGTAGCTACTCGTGGGAGAAAAAAATTGCACCACAGCGAGAGAAGAAAAAAATCTAATTCCAAATTTTTTAACTTGTCTGCAACACACACGCACACACAAAATCCCTCCATGGCCCAGGCGGAGCTCCTCCGGCACCCGCTGTGGTTGGCCGACATCCCGCCGCTCCGGGGGGGGGGGGGGAAACACAGCTGCCAGATGACAAAGTCCTCCATAAGCTCATCAGGCCCGTTTCTCTGGCGCTACCGTCCCTTTAAACGCCCGTCTGCTGCCAGAGCGGTGAATGAGGCAGGAGCAGCAGTGAGTCGGGCGCCACGCGGCGTACGTCCGTCCACACAAAGCCTCCCGGGCGCCGCCTGATCGACGGCCGCGTCCCTCATGACACGTTCCCCCTTTCTTTTTTCACACTTCCTGTCACTCCAGACTCGTCTTTCAGATGAGAGGAGCGACGTGCAGACACGCTTTTCCTCTGGGAGTAAAAACAAATATCGTTCTACTGCTTCTTCTTTCCTCACTGCTGAGAATTCTGTGTCACAAATGGTAAAAAAAAAATCAACAAATGTCTTAAGAGGAGCAATACAATGATGCTGCCATGAAAAATCAGCAATTTAGCATAAAACTGTAAATGTATGTTTGAATCTAATTAATATTTATGGTCATTCAATTGCAATCGACAAAATACACAGCCGTTTACATGAAATCACTAAGTATACCTATTAACAAGCAAATTAATTTATAGTACAGGGATGTCATACTGCAACAAGAAAAACTGCAGTTTTAAAAAAAAATATTTATGGCTCAATTAATCTCGTTTATAACGTATTTGCCAGGTTTGCTAATAATCGTAGAAACAAAAACTTTTGTATTCAAATTAATTAAAATATTCTTCAGGGTTTTACTGTTCTGGTTGTTCTTATTGTTCTTTTTGTTATTGTTGTTGTTTGTAATGAACAAATGCAGCGTCATTAGTTTTTTTAAATGAGTACAAGTACGAGGACTCACCTTTAATTACTTACTAATACCGAGTATTGTCAAGAGTACTTATTGAAGCTGCTGGTGATGAGCGCATCAGTCACTTTTATCATGTTTAGCATGTAGCATTGATGGTGTGTTAGCATGAAACTCTTTAGCATGTAGGATTGCTGGTGTGTTAGCCTGAAACTCTTTAGCATGTAGCATTGCTGGTGTGTTAACCTGAAACTCTTTAGCATGTAGCATTGCTGGTGTGTTAGCCTGAAACTCTTTAGCATGTAGGATTGCTGGTGTGTTAGCCTGAAACTCTTTAGCATGTAGGATTGCTGGTGTGTTAGCCTGACACTCTTTAGCATGTAGCATTGCTGGTGTGTTAGCCCAAAACCTTTCACATGCTACATGCTAAAGCGCAGTTTGAGCAGTTAAACTAAAAAAAAAATGACGTCCGGTGTTTCGGGTCAACTGGTTTCCGTGTTAACTGGTGACCACCTCCCTTCAGCCTCTCTTGTTGCTGCTGAAAACGGAAGGTGTTAAAAACCCGTCCAGTATCGGACCCGATACTTTATACTTGGTATCGGTATCAGTATCGGTGCATCAATACTTTATATTTACGAGTCTTCCTCCACCTCTCAGGTCCTCATGTGGTGGTTCTATTTTAATTATTCCAAGTGGTGGGGCCAATTATTATTATTATCCACATAATTATGCCTGAGGACATCAAGACGTTAGCTTTTAATTGATTTATATTATTTATGGTAATTTCATGCAACCTTCTTTTGACCTTTTATGTGCGTCAATTAATTTAAATAATTTGTACAACTTCACAGTTTTAATGAAATATTATGTCAGTTTGACAGCATTTTAATTGTTTTTCTTCTTTATTCATTTGATCCATCAGTCATTTAATTCATTTCGCTTCTCGCTCAGATAATTCACGTCATATTTTCACTTTTAAATGTCCCTTATCTGCTTTTTATTGCTTCCAAGGCGTCGGGGTTTCAGTTCACGTGGCAGCCTTGTACTAGAAACACGATTAAAGATCAATCGACGGGATGAATTATGATCAATAATAACTACTTTGCGTTTTCTGGTTAAAATGAAGATTCAAGTTTAATCTTCTGATCAATTATCAGAGAATACAAATAAACAAAAGGAGTCTTACTTAAATTTGACGCATTTACTCATATAGAAATACAGTATATACAATAAATATCTAGTTAAAATCACTTTCCTCCTCTGAGAGAAGCTTGTTTGTCTGATCTGCAGGTAAAAATACGATATAAACATTTGGCAGCAGGAAGATGTTCCAACTTCAAAGATAAGAAGACGTGAAATATGTGTTGACATGAATCCCTCAATGTTTGCGCGACGGCGGGCTTTTATTCTGAAAAGTGAAGCAGAGCGGCGAAGACTAAAGTAGAAGTGACAGTGGATCCTCTCTTCCTCCGCCAGCAGCTGAAGGCGGAGGACAGAAACGACTCCAACAGGAACATTAAGAAAAAAAACGAGCGAGAGCTGGAGGTTTTTTTTTTTATGACGACTGGATCAAAGAAGATTCCTGATCAAAGGACGTGCGGCAGATCAGACGAGGGATGAAGCACGAACTGGGATTTTCTTTTATTTCTTTTTTTTTTTTTTTTCCTTCCCACTGGCAAAGTCACGAACTCTGATAATCGCCACCAAACAGGAAGTGAACTGTAAATAACCTCGACGTAATCCAGTCTGCCTCAAACTGCACATGTTGCCTTGGAAGCCCAGACGTACGGGGACTGTCAAAATAAAACTACCCAGTTGGATCGTTATTACGGTGACTGTCAAAATAAAACTACCCAGTTGGATCGTTATTACGGTGACTGTCAAAATAAAACTACCCAGTTGGATCGTTATTACGGTGACTGTCAAAATAAAACTACCCAGTTGGATCGTTATTACGGTGACTGTCAAAATAAAACTACCCAGTTGGATCATTATTACGGTGACTGTCAAAATAAAACTACCCAGTTGGATCGTTATTACGGAGACAATCAAAATAAAACCATAAAGTTGGATTGTTATTAAGGTGATTATCTTTTTGAATTTTTTTAAATTTTCCCTTTTTCAAATTAATTTTTTCTTTTTGGTCTTTTCTAGTTTTTTTCTTTTTCCCATTTTTTAAAATTTTATTTTTCTGTCTATTTTTCCCTTTTTAAAATGTTTTTCTTTTTGGTCTTTTTTGTATTTTTCTCTTTTTTCAATTTTCCTTCTTTTTTCCCCATTTATCTTTCTTTTTCCCCTATTTTTTCAATTTTTCTTCTTTCCTCCTTTCTTTCTTTCCCCCCCTCAGTTTTCCCCTCCGTTTTTCTTTCCACACCTTTCGTCTTCTCTTTCTTTCCGTCATTTGACCTTAATGACCGTTTCCATGGCGACACTCGTCCCGTCAGGCCCGTCAGTACCTTTGATGCCGGTTCAGTTTATAGAAGCGCGTCTCTAGTTTTGACGTCCCGTCATAGAATCTGTCACTAGAGGAGACGGTTCAACGTGACCCGGCCTCCCTCGCTTCCCGCTCCGAACACAAACACCGTTTCAGGACGTTCGCCGAGCGAAAAAGCAAACTTGCTTTTATTTGGGCGTCAGCGCGTTGCAGACGGAGACGAATCGGAGGATTACGGAGACGAGGAGCTTCGTGGCGCCGGATTACTTCTAATAAAAGCAAACAACAGAGGCGTTTGGAAGGAAATGTAGAGAAAAGCCCCGAAGGCGGCGGCGGCGGCGGCGGCGGCGGCGTTACCCCTGCTTCACGCCGCCGTCGTTTCAGGACAAAGTCAGAATCACAACCGCCGCCGTCGGTCGGAGTTTCTCCCTCAATGCTTCATTTAAAGTCCCAGTGAAATGAAAACTCGACCTCCAAAACTCTCTGGTGTCTCTTCTAGGGACGTTTTCCTGCTTCTGACAATAACAGAGTGACATCACGAGTTGTGCACACGCCCAAGTTGTGTTTACATTATGGAGGATCAGAGTTTTGACCACGAAGAGGCTGAATTGAACCAGATTTCATCATCGTGGTCATTTCAAACCCAGTGATTGATGAAGAAGACACAGAAGGTGGTTCTGCCATCGGTGACCCCGTCTGGAACATGTTTGAGGAAGCAGAAGACGCTTCGTCCTCCATTCGTCCTCGTCTCCTCGCCTCAGCAGCCGCCACTTTTCACCTTTGAGGCTTTGAGGCTCCGGACTTTTGGCAGAACGACCGGCTTCCTGGATCCAACACGTCCAAGAACTAGAAGACTGAATCACCGAAGATGAGTCCAGGTGTTACTGGATCGTCTACTAGCCGCCCGAGCTAGCGACTAGCAGCTAGCAGCTAGCAGCTAGCCGTGCTCCTTTCCTCCTCTCTGGTCTCTTCCAGGCTCAATCTTTCATCAAGGCTCATAAAACACCGACTAGAACTTCAAAACACTGTAAAAACTTGATATTTAAGAGGAAACAAGCCGATATAAACACAACAGATTGAGATCTGCACAACTCGTGATGTCACACATAGGCTCCGCCCACAATGGCCCACGAAGAAGAAGGATTCCCCGACTTCCTCGGCTGGAGATTCAAAATTTAAATAACTTTGTTATGCGACAACAGTGATGGGGCAGAGTCGGAGGAACCTTACAAGTAGAACCCAACTATGGTTTTTTACAAAGTAGCGTTTTACGTTTCACTGGGACTTTAAGCTTCATTTGGCACGATGGGGATATTTTTGGCTGGCAGCTCGACCCCGCGGGAAGAACCGGAGGTTCTGGCTGCACCAAATCGAACCACAGCCGCAGGTTGTTGTTGTTTTTTTACTGCTGGAGTCCCGAGTGATGCGTTCAGGGGCGCCACGTAAACTCCGCTACATGCTAACGAGCGCCGGGGGGCGGAAAAGAAATTGCCCCATTTGAACAAAACCTAACACCATTTTAAAAAAAATTTTTAACGTAGAACCGTCCACCACGGAGCTCCTCGGACCCGCCCCGAGTGATGCGTTCAGGGGCATCACGTAAACTCCGCTACATGCTACATGCTGACGAGCGCCAGGGGGCGGAAAAGAAATTGCCGCATTTGAACAAACCTTACCATTTTTTTTTTTTTTTTACGTAGAACCCTCCACCAAGGAGCTCCGCGGACCCGCCCCGAATGATGCGTTCAGGGGCATCACGTAAACTCCGCTACATGCTACATGCTGACGAGCGCCAGGGGGCGGAAAAGAAATTGCCGCATTTGAACAAAACCTAACACCATTTTTTTTTTTTACGTAGAACCCTCCGCCACGGACCCGCCCCTCCACGGCGGCCTCACCTGTGATGATGTTGTCGAGCAGCGTGGTGGGCATGCAGAAGATCCCCACCAGCAGGTCGCTGACCGCCAGGTTGAGGATGAACAGGTTGGTGACGGTGCGCATGTTCCTGCTGCGCAGCACGATGAAGCACACCACGCCGTTCCCCACCATGCACACCAGGAAGATCAGCAGGTAGGACACGATGAAGATGGCCGCCGTGGACGGCTGGTGCAGGTAGAACCCCACGTAGGTGACGTTGGCCCTGGGCGGCGGCGGCGGCGGCGGCGGCGCGGCGGCGGCGCCGTCGGCCCACGTCCAGTTGTCGTACGGCTCGGTGAAGTTGCTCTCCGCCTCCTCGCTCATTTTGAACCTGCAGGACGAAGACGGGCGGTTAAATTTCAGTTTTAGTGAAACAGGAAATCGAAGCCAGAACAGAAATACTGCAAACTACGTAGCTTTCATGTCGGTCCACTAGCGGGCGCTGTTTGTTTGTTCAAGTGAAGAAATTACACACAAACACAGAACTGTGAGCTCCAGACAGTAACACTGGTAGAACACAGACCGCCATGTTGGATTGTTTTTACAGTGACTGTCAAAATAAAAGCACCAAGTTGCATTGTTATTACAGTGACTGTCAAAATAAAACTACCAAGTGGGATTGTTGTTATGGTGACTGTCAAAATAAAAGTACCAAGTTGAATTTTCATGACGGTGACTGTCAAAATAAAAGTACCAAGTTGGATTTTCATGACGGTAACTGTCAAAATAAAAGTACCAAGTGGGATTGTTATTACAGTGACTGTCAAAATAAAAGCACCAAGTTGGATTTTCATGACGGCAACTTTCAAAATAAAACTACCAAGTTGGATTGTTATTATGGTGACTGTCAAAATAAAAGTACCAAGTTGGATTTTCATGACGGCAACTGTCAAAATAAAAGTACCAAGTTGGATTGTTATTACAGTGACTGTCAAAATAATACTACAAGGTTGGATTGTAATTACAGTGACTGTCAAAATAAAAGCACCAAGTTGGATTTTCATGACGGTAACTTTCAAAATAAAACTACCAAGTTGGATTGTTATTATGGTGACTGTCAAAACAAATGTACCAAGATGGATTGTTATTACAGTGATTGTCAAAATAAAAGTACCAAGTTGGATTGTTATAGTGACTCAAAATAAAAGCACCAACTTGAATTGTTATTATCGTCACTGTCAAAATAAAACTACCAAGTTGGATTTTCATGACGGTAACTGTCAAAATAAAAGTACCAAGTGGGATTGTTATTATAGTGACTGTCAAAATAAAAGTACCAAGTTGAATTTTCATGACGGTGACTGTCAAAATAAAAGTACCAAGTTGGATTTTCATGACGGTAACTGTCAAAATAAAAGTACCAAGTGGGATTGTTATTATAGTGACTGTCAAAATAAAACTACCAAGTTGAATTTTCATGACGGTGACTGTCAAAATAAAAGTACCAAGTTGGATTTTCATGACGGTAACTGTCAAAATAAAAGTACCAAGTGGGATTGTTATTACAGTGACTGTCAAAATAAAAGTACCAAGTTGGATTGTTATCACATTGACTGTCAAAATAAAAGTACCAAGTGGGATTGTTATTATAGTGACTGTCAAAACAAAAGTACCAAGATGGATTGTTATTACAGTGATTGTCAAAATAAAAGTACCAAGTTGGATTGTTATAGTGACTCAAAATAAAAGCACCAACTTGAATTGTTATTATCGTCACTGTCAAAATAAAACTACCAAGTTGGATTTTCATGACGGTAACTGTCAAAATAAAATCACCAAGATGGATTGTTCTTACGGCCACTATCAAAATAAAACTACCAAGTGGGATTGTTATTATGGTGACTGTCAAAATAAAAGCACCAAGTTGGATTGTTATTACAGTGACCGTCAAAATAAAATCACCAAGTTGTATTATTACAGTGACTGTCAAAAAACCTTTAAAAAATTATTGTTATAGTGACTCAAAATAAAAGTACCAAGTTGGATTGTTATTACAGTGACTGTCAAAATAAAAGTACCAAGTTGGATTTTCAGGATGGCGACTGTCAAAATAAAACCACAGGTTTTTGTTTTCACCAACTGGTTAAAATAGTGTAAAAACAGGACGAAGGTCAATTTTCCCTTCATCTCTACCGTCTATCTTCTATCTTCTATCTTCTACCGTCTATCTTCTACCTTCTATCTTCTACCTTCTATCTTCTCTGGTTATTGATCCTCATTCTGGACGTACGACACTAATAATACTGATATATAATCCCCGTTGTGCATCGTGATAGATATTACCTTATGGAATATCCTGTTCTATCTGGTGTCAACATTGAAAAGCCGCGTCTCCTCTCTCTCTCTCTCTCTCTCGAGCACGAGAGGAGGTGGATTTTCAAAACAAAGGTGCGACAGACCAGAAAAAGGCAGCGACAGCTTGAACAGCACAAATTGTCGTTTCATCCGGAGCAGCGCGTCGTTCAGGCGTATCGTTCGTCGTATTGTTTCCAGCACCTGGAGCAGCTTCGCCCTCACAACCACAAACTGGCTTCAGTGCTTCAATTAGCAGACTTTTATTTTCTCGCTTTGCCTGTAAAGTACTGCATTTTTTTATTTTTTTTATTTGTTTTGATTAACCGCTTCAAAATGTTGAATAGATTCTTATCATCGGTTCACAAAAGCCACAGAGTAACTGAATGAAACACTGATTTAATTTGTCTGTTAATTATCTGGCATAAGGGAAGAAATACCCAGAAAGATTTATATAGAAGAAATATTGAACTACGTGCTGGATTAAGTGTTTCCATATGTTTGATTATATTTTTAACTGTTTTAAAGGGTTTTTTTCCCGCCACTTTAGCCATTTTATGCATCTTGGCTGTTTTTAGCCTTTTTGGTTTTTTAGTTTAGTAGCTGCTGCTGTTTTCTAATGTTTAGAGCATTTTTAGCTGTAATAAACATTTGTTCTTTTTTCTCATTTTTTCTGTATTTTTCCTCTTAAAAAAAAATCTTTTTCCCCCATTTTTCCTTATTTCTTTATTTTTTAAACGTTTTTCTTGTTTTGTTCTTTCTCTCTTAAATTTTTTTCTCCATTTTCCACTTTTTTTCCTGACCTTTTTTTCTTTCCACCCTTTTCCTCCCTTCCATTTCTCATTTCAACAGTACGGCTTTGCTGTTTTACCTCATTTATCTGTTCTTATCCTGCAGAGTTTTGTCAATTTTTGAAGATCTGCATGAAACGCGAACAAAATAAATTAAAAAAATGTATTATTTAACATTTATTTATATTCATTTCCAGTACACACTCATCCGCCATCAAGGTCTCTGTTTCCACGACAACGTTCGACAACGCAACTTAAAAAAAAAAAAAAAAAGTCTAACGTGGGAACGACTTTCCTCGGCCGCTACGAACAGTTCAATCCATATAAACTGATCTTACTCAATCGAAGGCAATGAAGGAGTCGATTGGTTCAGACCAGGGGTCGTGACCTTTAATGCTCAAAGAGCCATTTGGTCCCGATTCCCCCTGAACACAACACCCAAAGAGCCGCGGTGGAGGGATCAAAGAGCCGCAGTGTAGGGACCACAGAGTCACAGTGGAGGGACCAAAGAGCTGCAGTGGTGGGACCAAAGAGTCACAGTGGAGGGATCAAAGAGCCGCAGTGGAGGGACCAAAGAGCTGCAGTGGTGGGACCAAAGAGTCACAGTGGAGGGATCAAAGAGCCGCAGTGGAGGGACCAAAGAGCTGCAGTGGAGGGACCAAAGAGTCACAGTGGAGGGACCAAAGAGCCACAGTGGAGGGACCAAAGAGCTGCAGTGGAGGGACCAAAGAGCCGCAGTGGAGGGACCAAAGAGCCACAGTGGAGGGACCAAAGAGTCACAGTGGAGGGATCAAAGAGTCACAGTGGAGGGACCAAAGAGCTGCAGTGGAGGGACCAAAGAGCTGCAGTGGAGGGACCAAAGAGCCGCAGTGGAGGGACCAAAGAGCCGCAGTGGAGGGACCAAAGAGTCACAGTGGAGGGATCAAAGAGTCACAGTGGAGGGACCAAAGAGTCGCAGTGGAGGGATCAAAGAGCTGCAGTGGAGGGACCAAAGAGTCACAGTGGAGGGACCAAAGAGTCGCAGTGGAGGGATCAAAGAGCTGCAGTGGAGGGACCAAAGAGTCACAGTGGAGGGATCAAAGAGCTGCAGTGGAGGGACCAAAGAGCCGCGGGTTTCCGACCCCTGGTTCAGGCAGACGACTGACGGTCCTCGTCTTCCCGGGTTCAGCAGAATCCATGAAAGACAAGAGGGACGTCTGTCGTGTCGGGGGAAATGACTTCCCCCTCCGATTCCCAACGTCTCCGCGAAGCCAAACACTCATCAGTTCTCCATTTGTTTTCCTACCGACGCCGCTACAATACAACAATGAACGGCAGAGCGTTTTCCCGATAACTCATCGTTTCTTCCCCTCTGGAGCGGCGTGTCGACGTCGTCTCCGCCAGAGGATTTTATTCTGAGGCCGAATAAATATGTTTGACTTGATTTTCTGTTTCTTTTTTTTTACGTCCAGGCGAAGAGAAAATAAACTCCAGCAATCAGAAATGACAGTGGCGCCGCACAGCCGGTAAATATAGAGGCCGCGCCAATGAATCACGCTCATTAGGCTCCGTTGAACCGACACGTGCCTCATAAAGCCTCATAATGTGAATGTGTGTGAGTGTGAATGTGTGTGAGTGTGAATGTGAATGTGTGTGAATGTGTGTGAGTGTGAATGTGTGTGAGTGTGAATGTGAATGTGTGTGAATGTGAATGTGTGTGAGTGTGAGTGTGAATGTGTGTGAGCGTGAATGTGTGTGAGCGTGAGTGTGTGTGAGCGTGACTGTGAATGTGTGTGAGTGTGAATGTGAGGGAGTGTGTGTGAATGTGAATGTGTGGGAGTGTGTGTGAATGTGTGTGAGTGTGAATGTGTGTGAGTGTGAATGTGTATGAGTGTGAATGTGTGTGAGTGTGCGTGAATGTGTGTGAGTGTGCAAGTGAGTATGGATGTGTGTGAGTGTGAGTGTGTGGGAGTGTGAGTGTGAATGTGTGTGAGTGTGAGTGTGTGTGCGTGTGAATGTGTGTGCGTGTGAGGGAGTGTGTGTGAGTGTGCGTGAATGTGTGTGAGTGTGCAAGTGAGTATGGATGTGTGCGAGTGAGTATGGATGTGTGCGAGTGTGAATGTGTATGAGTGTGAATGTGTGTGAGTGTGAATGTGTGTGAATGTGTGTGAGTGTGTGTGAGTGTGAATGTGTGTGAGTGTGAATGTGAGTGTGTGTGAGTGTGAATGTGTGGGAGTGTGAATGTGAGTGTGTGTGAGTGTGAATGTGTGGGAGTGTGAGTGTGTGGGAGTGTGAGTGTGTGCGAGTGTGAATGTGTGCGAGTGTGTATGTGTGCGAGTGTGAATGTGTGCGAGTGTGTATGTGTGCGAGTGTGAATGTGTGCGAGTGTGAATGTGTGCGAGTGTGTATGTGTGCGAGTGTGAATGTGTGCGAGTGTGTATGTGTGCGAGTGTGAATGTGTGCGAGTGTGAATGTGTGCGAGTGTGAATGTGTGCGAGTGTGAATGTGTGTGAGTGTGAATGTGTGCGAGTGTGTATGTGTGTGAGTGTGAATGTGTGCGAGTGTGTATGTGTGCGAGTGTGAATGTGTGCGAGTGTGAATGTGTGCGAGTGTGAATGTGTGTGAGTGTGAATGTGTGTGAGTGTGTATGTGTGTGAGTGTGAATGTGTGTGAGTGTGTATGTGTTTGAGTGTGAATGTGTGTGAGTGTGTATGTGTATGAGTGTGAATGTGTGTGAGTGTGAGTGTGTGTGAGTGTGAATGTGTGGGAGTGTGAGTGTGAATGTGTGGGAGTGTGAGTGTGTGTGAGTGTGAATGTGTGGGAGTGTGAGTGTGTGTGAGTGTGAATGTGTGGGAGTGTGAGTGTGTGCGAGTGTGAATGTGTGCGAGTGTGAATGTGTGCGAGTGTGAATGTGTGTGAGTGTGTATGTGTGTGAGTGTGAATGTGTGTGAGTGTGAGTGTGTGTGAGTGTGAATGTGTGGGAGTGTGAGTGTGAATGTGTGGGAGTGTGAGTGTGTGTGAGTGTGAATGTGTGTGAGTGTGAGTGTGTGTGAGTGTGAATGTGTGGGAGTGTGAGTGTGTGCGAGTGTGAATGTGTGCGAGTGTGAATGTGTGTGAGTGTGAATGTGTGTGAGTGTGAATGTGTGCGAGTGTGAATGTGTGCGAGTGTGTATGTGTGCGAGTGTGAATGTGTGCGAGTGTGAATGTGTGTGAGTGTGAATGTGTGTGAATGTGTATGTGTGTGAGTGTGTATGTGTGTGAGTGTGAGTGTGAATGTGTGTGAGTGTGAGTGTGTGTGAGTGTGAATGTGTGAGTGTGAATGTGTGGGAGTGTGAGTGTGTGTGAGTGTGAATGTGTGTGAGTGTGAGTGTGTGTGAGTGTGAATGTGTGGGAGTGTGAGTGTGTGTGAGTGTGAATGTGTGCGAGTGTGAATGTGTGCGAGTGTGAATGTGTGCGAGTGTGAATGTGTGCGAGTGTGAATGTGTTCGAGTGTGAATGTGTGCGAGTGTGTATGTGTGCGAGTGTGAATGTGTGCGAGTGTGTATGTGTGCGAGTGTGAATGTGTGCGTGTGTGTATGTGTGCGAGTGTGAATGTGTGTGAGTGTGAATGTGTGTGAGTGTGAATGTATAAAGGTGTAATAAAATCTAAACTCTTCATTCTGCAGCTTCACAAAACGTTCTCACCGTCCAGAAACCTTAAAGTTTATTTCTTCTCCTTGATTCTCCTCCGTTAGAAAATCAGACCCCAGGAGCTACAGTCACAATCTGCTGTGTCTGTGTGAGCTGGACTGGCTCCGCCCACACACGCCCATCTATGGGAAGAGGAGGAAGTACTTCCTCTCGTGGCGCCATGTGCCAGAGCAGAGCTGCCTAAACTGTGGGAGGAGTCAAAGGGGGGGGTACCTTGATTGTGATTGGCTGAACCCCTGATGACATCATATAGGGTTTGATCTCCGATTGGCTGCTTGGAGCAACTTTTCTTTAGTACTCCGGCTCCTTGTGGAGACGCAGCTCGGTGAACAGCTGTTCTGCACATGCTCAGTAGACGAACAATAAGAACCTTGATAACCAACATCGTGTTTCGTCAACGTAAGACTGTTGGTTTGTGACTTCCTGTTGTTTCTAAACGAAACACAGTTGAAGCTAATCGACCTGTTTGTTCTCCTTTTGTTCGAAAGAGAATCGATAAAGTATTGAATCGTTGCTCCCATTGTTAATGTATAGAGCATATAGCTCTAGGGCGCGTGCGCGCGTGTGTGTGTGTGTGTGTGTGTGTGTGCGTGCGTGTGCGTGTGCGTGTGTGTGTTTCCATCACAAAAGCAAACAGCATGAAAGACATGTTGCTGTTAGCATTGCTGCCGTCCTGGAGCAGACGGGAAAACCAGAGCTACACTAGGTAGATGACTAGAGCTACACTCGGTAGATAAGCCAGAGCGACACTGGGTAGATAGACCAGAGCTACACTGGGTAGATAGACCAGAGCTACACTTGGTAGATAAACTAGAGCTACACTCGGTAGATAAACCAGAGCTACACTCGGTCGGTAGATAAACCAGAGCTACACTCGGTCGGTAGATAAACCAGAGCTACACTGGTTAGATAGACCAGAGCTACACTCGGTAGATAAACCAGAGCTACACTCGGTAGATAAACCAGAGCTACACTCGGTCGGTAGATAAACCAGAGCTACACTCGGTCGGTAGATAAACCAGAGCTACACTGGGTAGATAGACCAGAGCTACACTGGGTAGATAGACCAGAGCTACACTCGGTAGATAAGCCAGAGCGACACTGGGTAGATAAACCAGAGCTACACTTGGTAGATAAACCAGAGCTACACTCGGTAGATAAACCAGAGCTACACTCGGTAGATAAACCAGAGCTACACTCGGTAGATAAACCAGAGCTACACTCGGTCGGTAGATAAACCAGAGCTACACTCGGTCGGTAGATAAACCAGAGCTACACTGGTTAGATAGACCAGAGCTACACTGGGTAGATAAGCCAGAGCGACACTGGGTAGATAGACCAGAGCTACACTCGGTAGATAAACCAGAGCTACACTCGGTAGATAAACCAGAGCTACACTCGGTCGGTAGATAAACCAGAGCTACACTCGGTCGGTAGATAAACCAGAGCTACACTGGTTAGATAGACCAGAGCGACACTGGGTAGATAGACCAGAGCTACACTCGGTAGATAAACTAGAGCTACACTCGGTAGATAAACTAGAGCTACACTCGGTAGATAAACCAGAGCTACACTCGGTCGGTAGATAAACCAGAGCTACACTGGTTAGATAGACCAGAGCTACACTGGGTAGATAGACCAGAGAGACACTCGGTAGATAAACCAGAGCTACACTCGGTCGGTAGATAAACTAGAGCTACACTGGGTAGATAAACTAGAGCTACACTCGGTAGATAAACCAGAGCTACACTCGGTAGAGCGCAGACCTTCGCCAACGCCACATCTGTTCGTGGAACCGTGTTAGCAATCGCTAGCATTATAGCTGTTAGCTCGTACCGATGCTAACTAGCCTGTCGGGTAGCTATGTCACTGGTGAACACTGAGCACGCGGGGGGGGGGGGCGTCTCCATGGCAACGGACACTGGTTAGTGGTTTAGTCCCAAAAATCTAATGGATCGATCACAAATCTGAATATTTCATACAATTCGGGTTAATAGATTTTTGCAAAAAGATGTCCAAATACATAAACCAAAAGAAAATTAAATAACTAACCCTAAATTAAATTAAAACCTTTAATTAGATTAAAAAAATTGTATTAATACATTTAAATTAAAGTAAATCTGGGCCCATCGTTGGCGACGGCAACAATAAAGGCAGGACGAACTTTACTGAACCAGTAACTCAAAAGAAGGTTTGCAGAACTGCAGTTCCGATAAATAGATTGTTATCAGCAGAAAACCACAACCGGAGGTCAAAGGTCAGGAAAACTGAAAACAGCAGCGTTCCGCCCTTCACCTCCTGACACACGCGCGTGCATGTGATTGTTTAAAAAGCTTCAACACGGACGAGTTCATGGACAAAACAGAATGATGTGATCCACACGTTCCCCTCGTCAGGTTCTGCGGTTCAACGCTTCATCTGGAACCTCCAGGCTTCTCCTGGGTCTTTTTGCAAAAATAATCGACATTAATTTTAGAAACACAAGATATGAACTTGAGCGTGACGCCTGTGTTTACTGGAGCACGTCGCTGTTAATTCATTTATGTACACGCAGGATGATTCTCCAGCAGACGAGCCTGAAATGAGACGTCCGGAAGGGAAATCATGCAGAACTGTGAATATTATGTTTTTGCCTC
This sequence comes from Blennius ocellaris, assembly GCF_963422515.1. Classification (NCBI taxonomy): domain Eukaryota; kingdom Metazoa; phylum Chordata; class Actinopteri; order Blenniiformes; family Blenniidae; genus Blennius; species Blennius ocellaris. The sequence continues at coordinate 223,234 of NC_137656.1, read as the reverse complement.
AGATAACTTGAGGGGGGGGGGGGGGGGGGGGGGGATTTTTCCCAGTGGGATTACATTAATCCTGCAACGTTTTTATTGGTAAAATTCCTCCCAAAGGGTTGGTTTATGTCAGGCGGAGGCATTGAGAAGAAAGAAATAAGACTTATATGTCCGAGGAAGTGTCTGAACTGCAGCCAGCGGGAAAATCGCTGAGCGCCAAATAGAAACATGAACCACAACTTGTTTGTCAACGAGCCGCAGAGGAACCGCCAAACACTTCGGGATTAAAAACAAACAAACGCAACAAACGTGTTTCTATCGTGGGGATTTCAAAGCGTCGTCACTAAATACAAGAAGGCCGTTGCTGGGCTAATCCCCCGCCGGAGGGCTTTATATTTCCTCACAAAGCAGCTCTAAGGCAGCACACTTGGTACACTAGAGGGTGTTCCATGGGTCCTAGTAGATCATTATGTAGAATCTGAAAGGTCTTCTTCATAAGCTATGTCAAAATACGTCTCCAGAGCCCAAAAGGCGTTTTTATGCACTTAGTGACCCTGTGACCTGATATGCAAATGAGGTCATGGTCACCATGGTGCCCCTTCTCCCCAGGTGGAGTGTCCATGTGTGAAGTTTGGTGACTGTGGGCCCAGGGGTTGCTGAGAAATGAGGAGAAATGTTTATATGAAAATACATGTATTGTGCAACCATGACGAGCAAACTTCAGACCCTACCGATCTTCAAGGTCAAGGTCAGGTCACTTGGTGTACTGGAGGTTATCCCTGGAGTGTGTATCATGTGTGTATAACATTTCAGAGCCCTAGCTCAAAAACCTAGGTCTCCAGAGCCCAAAATGTGTTTTTAAGCACTTCGTGACCTTGTGACCTACTTAATATGCAAATTAGGTCAAGGTCACCATAGTATCCCTTCCCCCTCTGAGATGTATCCACATGTGAAGTTTGGTCACTGTGGGCCCAGGGGTTGCCGAGATATAGGTAGAAACGTTCGAACGTACGGACGTACGGACATACGGAGACTGTTTCAAGACCCCCCTTCGGGGCCTATCGGCTACGGCGGGGGATAATAATCTGCCGTCTGCAGCTCATTACTGCCGCAGGATTCAAGATGTTTGTTTGTTTGTTTGTTTGAGTTATCCGGTGGAGTGCTGAAACCTTCAGGCACAAAATGCATGCGAGTGTCACGTGTCTGCGTGGGAAGTGATCGAAGCGACTGCAGCGAAAACAACCTGTGGAAAATATGTTGAAAGAAAAGAAAAGGACAGTATGGAAGACGGGACAAAACAAATCCTTGAGTAAAAGCTGTGTGGGCGCCGGCCGAGGAAAACTGCCTCTCGGTGGCGATTTGCACTTCCTGTTCGTTACAAACAGACGGAATGAGAAACGGCACATTTTTCAAACTTTTCATTAAACTGATGGTAAAAAAAAACTCCCCCCGGTAGTTTGTTGGTCTTTCACACGCGAGTCGGATCTGATTTGTGGGACTTTGAACAACCGAGACGCTCCTTCAGACCTGTAATACCTCTGTGAGCCACACGGCGGAGCACTGAGTCAATGTGACTATGAGGTGAAGACGCAGGTGCTAACGGGTGATAGCGGCTACAAGCTAAACACAAACTACAGACTGGAGGGGCCGCGTCAAGACCACCGAACCCGAGACCAAGTCCAGAACAAGACCAGGACATCCTAGGACCAGGACCAAGACCAGGACATCCTAGGACCTGGACCAAGACCAGGACATCCTAAGAACAAGACCAGAACATCCTAGGACCAGGACCAAGACCAGGACATCCTAGGACCAGGACCAAGACCAGGACATCCTAGGACCAGGACCAAGACCAGAACATACTAGGACCAGGACCAAGAAATCCTAGGACCAGGACCAAGACCAGCACATCCTAGGACCAGGACCAAGACCAGGACATCCTAGGACCAGGACCAAGACCAGAACATACTAGGACCGGGACCAAGAGATCCTAGGACCAGGACCAAGACCAGCACATCATAAGAACAAAGACCAGAACATCCTAGGACCAGGACCAAGACCAGAACATCCTATGAACAAAGACCAGAAGATCCTAGGACCAGGACCAAGAGCAGAATATCCTAGGACCAGGACCAAGACCAGAATATCCTAGGACCAGGACCAGGACCAGAAGATCCTAGGACCAGGACCAAGAGATCCTAGGACCAGGACCAAGACCAGAATATCCTAGGACCAGGACCAAGACCAGAAGATCCTAGGACCAGGACCAAGAGATCCTAGGACCAGGACCAAGAGATCCTAGGACCAGGACCAAGACCAGAACATCTCAGGACCAGTCGATCTAAGGAGTCACAGCGCCCCCTATAGGCCTGGCATGTGAACTACATCTACTGAAGCCGTGTGGATGGGGGTGGGGGGGCGGTGGATGGGGGGGGGGGGGGGGGTCATGAAATCAGGTATTCACCACCTGATCTCTGGTCACAAGGCTCCAATGAGTAAAAATCAAATTGTGAGGTTTTAGCGCTAAACAACCTGCAGCGTCTTGTGAACTCGTCACGATGGACGTTCAGTCGACACCGGCAAATAAAACCAGTCTTGCGAGGACCGGCTCCCCCGGGAGAGACGACCACTACTGAGACGACACCCGCCTGGCGTCCAGCGAAACACTTGTGTTTGTCCTCATTGGTAACCAGGGCAACAAGCGACGGGACGGGCGAGAGTACAAAGATCAGACATGTGAAAAAACACGATTCCTCTTTCGTCCCGACGCCGGAGATTCAAAGTACCGAATCTCCGGATTGAGGCGGAGCTCGTTTGGTTCTGGTTGAACGCTTGATGAGGCCGTTCTTCATCTGTCCGCCGTCGCACGCCGCCTGATTCTACACGACCAGACGTCCATTGTCCCGCCCGTCCCCTCGGAGGCGTCTTCAACACGGTGGACGGTCGGAACCCTAGCGACTCCAGGTGTGTGAGGCAGAGTCACACTTTGTCCGTCCGTTAGCGAGTCCCACGGGCCGGCGGGCGCTGAATTGAAGTTCCTCTCCACTGAAACGACCTGAACGACACAAAGACCGTCTGAGGACGACGTCCCTCGTCCGGGAGTGGCGCCAATCTCTGGTCATTGTCGTCTTTTTGATGGGAATCTTTTGTGTCCATAAAGGGGCTGAAAGTGCTTTCATAGGTTTTCCTTTCATCTCGTGCAAGTCGGAGGAATCTCAAAAGAAAACGGCTCAAACTGACCTTTGCTTGCCGCTTTGGACGTGGAGACAGGACAATGGAGACAGGACAATGGAGACAGGACAGTGGAGACAGGACGGTGGAGACAGGACAATGACGACAGGACGGCGGAGACAGGACGGCAGAGACAGGACAATGACGACAGGACAATGACGACAGGGCGGTGGAGACAGGGCGGTGGAGACAGGGCGGTGGAGACAGGGCGGTGGAGACAGGGCGGTGGAGACAGGACAATGACGACAGGACAATGACGACAGGGCGGTGGAGACAGGGCGGTGGAGACAGGACGGTGGAGACAGGACGGTGGAGACAGGGCGGTGGAGACAGGGCGGTGGAGACAGGGCGGTGGAGACAGGGCGGTGGAGACAGGGCGGTGGAGACAGGACAATGACGACAGGACGGTGGAGACAGGACGGTGGAGACAGGACGGTGGAGACAGGACGGTGGAGACAGGACAATGACGACAGGACAATGACGACAGGACAATGACAGGACGGTGGAGACAGGGCGGTGGAGACAGGACAGTGGAGACAGGGCAGTGGAGACTGGACAATGACGACAGGGCGGTGGAGACAGGGCGGTGGAGACAGGACAATGACGACAGGACGGTGGAGACAGGGCGGTGGAGACAGGACAGTGGAGACAGGACAATGACGACAGGGCGGTGGAGACAGGACAATGACGACAGGACGGTGGAGACAGGACGGTGGAGACAGGACGGTGGAGACAGGACGGTGGAGACAGGACAGTGGAGACAGGACGGTGGAGACAGGACAGTGGAGACAGGACAATGACGACAGGGCGGTGGAGACAGGACAATGACGACAGGACGGTGGAGACAGGGCGGTGGAGACAGGATGGTGGAGACAGGACAATAAAACCACCAAGTTGGATGGTTCTTATGGCGACTGTCAAAATAAAAGCACCAAGTTGGATGGTTATTATGGTGACTGTCAAAATAAAAGCACCAAGTTATCACGGTATCCAACAACGTTTCCTTCCATCTCTTCACTCGTCGTCTCTTTTCAATGGTGTCAAACTGAATTAAATTATTCCTCCAATCTTTGTCCGTACAAATAAACTGAGATCGTCAATAAGAGTATTTTGTTGTGAAAATCCACGATTTCTGTGTTTTTTTTTTTCTCAGTAGAAGAAACCCTTGAAAACGCGTGTGAATCTTCCATAAAGCGCGTGACTCCCAATTCTACACTTCGTTCCAACTCTCACATTTAAACAATAAATGACCCGGAACGTTTTACAATCCAGATTAATCCCAACATTGGTTTAGTTTGACTTCAAACCCTGAATCCATCCGGAACGAGTCCACGCGCATTTTAAAATGCACCGCAACACCAATTAAGACCGAATTCCATCCAATTAACGCATTTAAAGCGCTACAAGACGATTTAAATCCAACAATTGCGCACGATCATAATTCAATTAGTCGCAGTGACGCGCGATCAGTGACTCTCATTCCGATTCCACATGTGAAACAACCAACATGTTGAGGACTCAAATCCCAGAAGCGTGGAACAATGACGCAGTCGGCAGTGGCGGAATTCCTCCCGATTGGCACCTTCGAGACCGATTTTCGACGGAGACGCAAACTGAACCCGAGACGCGGCGTCAATCAACCCGCAGGTGTTGCGCACCGCAGTGCAGAGTGCGCGTGTGTTAAAAAAAAACCCCAACCTGCGTGAGGGCATTTTGGCGCTGGAGGAAGCTGACTGTGCGTAAAACGCGGCGGACAAAGAGCGGCTCTGTGCGCCAAATGCGCACCGGAGCGAGCGGAGCTGCGAGGCACGCAGGTCGGGAGGCGAGTACGCACGAGGGAGACCTCCGAGACCTCCGAGACCTCCGAGACCTCCTCCCGACGCGGAGCTGACGGAACTTCCAGTCCAGTTTCACTTTTCCAACTCTTTCTTTCTTTCTTTTCTTTCTTTCTTACTGTAAATCCACTTTGAACGCGTTTCTGCGGAGGAGCGATCTTACCTCGGTTTATTTGATCCCGATCAGGCAAACGATGCGAGAGAGGGGGGGGGTTGGAGGAGGAGGAGGGTGGGGGGGTCAGACGAAAAAGTCCATGAGACGCTGTGGTGGTGAGGAAGAAGAAGAACCATGACACGCAGAGCGCAGGCTCGTCCTCGTGCAGTTTGGACGCGCGCCTCCGTGCAGATGCGCTCCGCTCGCCGCTCAGAGCGCAAGTGGTGGAGGAGGAGGCGGTGCGGCTGGATGGGAGTGTTTCTGGAGCGGTGACGTCAGAGAGAGGGGGTGGTGGGGGAGCAGAGAGCCCCCCCACCACCTCCTCCTCCTCCTCCTCCAGCTGCTGATTCTCTCCCCAGCTGGTCGAAGCGAAGCGGCAGGTCACACAGACGCTGCCGCAGATTGCGCTCTGTTCCACTAAACACATGGGGGGGGGGGGTTAATTGAGGGGGGGGGGGGGGGGGGGGGGGGGGGGGGGATTAACGCAAGAGAACACAACGCTCTGAACAAGATCTGCAACCTGCACCGATCTGCAAAACTTCCAGGAGATTCTAAGAAAACCAACATTTTAATTCAATTGGCATTTTTCACACTGATTTTCAAATAAATGGTCTGACCTCCAGGATGAAAACCGACAATTAAGGCAAAACAGCAGGAATAGCTGCAGTGAAAACAAATAAAAAATGTTAAAAAATGCTCCAAAAATTAAAAAAAAACCACGACACAGTAAAATAGTCCAGCGAGAATAATTCAATTTGCCTGCACAGTTTCTATTGGTGCAGCAAATGGGACGAAATAGGAAAAATATAGAAAGGAAATGTTAAACAAAGAAAATCAGAAAACGAAAAGAGGAAATGGTCGTGTTACTAAACTAACAATCGGTTTGGTTTCAATAAAAAAAAACCAGTAGTGACCTTTGTATTTATGTCATCAGAGCTTCGATCGAATTACACGAGTCTTAATTCAATTGTATTTCTACGTTTTATTGTATTATATGTTTTATTATTGAATTCATCATGAAAACTGCGTGGAGGCGTCGCTAGATATTTACAAGTTAAGTGTTCTGCTATTTCCATGTTAAATAGGATTTATGTGAGCAATGTAGTAAAAGGTCATGATTGTCGCTACACTGCCCCCTGCAGGTCTGGCTGCTCATCGCACCTCTGAACCAGCTGTGGAAATGAAGATTTTTTTTTTTAATGTAGAGAGGGAAAACTGTAAACGTGGCCTGAGCGTGTTTGGGTCCATCCACACACCACCTGACTAGAGATTGATATTTATATAAAGCTTAAAGTGGCTAAAATAGCCTCAATGCACGAAACAGCTAAAGAGGGAAAGAAACGTATCGTTTGAAATGGAAACAAAAGCTATAAAATACGTTTGAATTGCAGCTATATCACTTAACTACGGTGGCCCTGAAGTGCAAACCACAACAACAAATCATTGAACACAACAACAAATTCAAAAACACAACAACAAATGAAAAAACACACGAAATTGAAAAACACAACTGCAAATTGAAAAACACAACAAATGAAAAAAACACAACAAATTGAAAAACACAACTGCAAATTGAAAAACACAACAAATTGAAAAACACAACAACAAATGAAAAAACACAACAAATTTGCCGTCGCTAGCAGCAGCGACCGACGCAGGAGGAAGCTGGCCACCAGTTTAACGGGGAAGCCAGTTATTCCGAAACACCGGTTCACTCTGATGACGCTGCTGTCGTACGAACCCGTCCTTCCCCTCAGGACACAATCTAAAGCCTCTCGGGGATCGTTCTCTCCGGTACTGGTGTCGTTTGCATCCCGAGATTTTAGGACGATCATTCCCCGTCAATTTTGCACAAATTTTTTAAAAAAAACCCTCGTCTCGGTTCCACTGCCGCTTTCCGTTTTTCTTCACTGCGAACAGATGAAGCCCCGACTTGTTGTGGGAAACGTAAATTCCCGTGTGAGGTCGTCTGAGGAGCAGAGGAGGAGGCTTGAGGCGGGAAAAAGTTGCGCCCTCTCGAATGTAGCAAGTAGCTCGTAGCATGTAGCTCGTAGCATGTAGCTCGTAGCCTGGCTTGGCGTTGCAGCCCGACTTGTTGTGGGAAACGTCAATTCCCCGTCCGCTAACTGTTCCACTATGAGGCCGTCTGAGGAGCAGAGGAGGAGGCTTGAAGCGGGAGAGTCTCTGAAACCAATCGCCGTTTGAAGTCGCCCCCTGGGGGGCCGACGATGCTAAAGCGGGATGGATCCCAGCCTCCGGACCCGGAGACGTCTCGACGCTCGCCTCCCTCTGAAGTGACGGCCTGGACCTCCGGCCACGACCCCCCCCCCCCCCCCCGACTTATCGACACACTTCATCCCCCCCCCCCTCGCTGGCTCTGGAACTGAACCCTGGGCGTGTTTCGTATCGTACAGACTCAAATGTAGTGGTCGTACATGGACGTGTAACAGATTGTCACGAATAACTGTTGCATTTCATTGTGACTTTAACTAAGATTCATGTCTTCAAAGTTGTGTTGAGTGTTGTTTTACCATCTGATTGTTGTTGTTGCTTTAACTTTTTTATTGTTTTAATGTTTTTATTTTGCCTCTTATATTTTTATTTCAATGTGCAGCACTTTGTCTCAGCTACGGCTGCTTAAAGCACTTTATAAATAAAGTTGAGTTGAGTTGTGGGTGATTGTGTCCAGTAGTGAAAATTATGTTCCTTGAGTTTAGTCACGTTCTGTGCATTAAAAATGTACTTATACGGCAGTGGGAGGTGAAAAGCTAACCGCTACGTTAGCTTAGCAGCTAGCTTCCTCCATCAGTCTAAATGCGTGTTGCGTTTGCTAACAGAGGAAGAGGAGGGTTGCGGATGAAGCCACACCGATAGCTGGTCGTTATGTTATTTGTTTTGCTCTACGGTGCAACATATATGTTTTCTGGATGCTTTCATTTATTTTGTCATTCATATATTTAATTTATTTGGAATTACTTGCCTAAGCATTATATTTGCAGTGATATGCATGTGTCCTCATTTACATTGATCATTATGTTTTATAATTGTGTTTTTTCGTAAGACATTAGTTATTTCCGTACATGTATAATCGTACAGAGCCGTAATCTGCACTGTCGGAGGTGTGTCGGCGTTTGAGCGCGCTCCTCTTTGTTAAAGTTTGTAAGCTAAGATTCACGTCTTCAAAGTTGTGTTGAGAGTTGTGGGTGATTGTGACCAGTGTGCAAATCATGTTCCTTAAGTTTAGTCACGTTCTGTGCATTAAAAATGTACTTATACGGCAGTGGGAGGTGAAAAGCTAACTGCTACGTTAGCCTAGCAGTTAGCTTAGTTGCTTGCAGAGGAAGGGGAGGGTTGCGGATGAGGGACACCAGCTCATGTTGGGTTTTTCATTGGAACAGGAACGGAATAAAAGTGATCCAGAAGACAGGCCCGGTTCTGAATCCACTTTAATTCTATTGCACATTTAAAACAACAAAGCGTTTCCAAAGTGCATTGAAATGTTTCAAAAAAAAAAAAAAGGAAGTAGGAAAGCTGAAGTGTTTCGGTACGACTGTAAGACCGATGCAGCTTTAATTAGCTGCAAGCATTAGCATCCCAGTTACATAAGAGATAAAGGTCAGTCCAGACGCCCAACATGTCTGGAGCCGGCACAAAAGAACCTTGGCGTAGAACCCGGTGTAGAACGGGGGGGGGGGGGATTTCCCGGCCGCGGGCTGGTTTCTCTGGCGTCCCCGGGAAACAAGCTGAACTGGTCTGTGGACGGGGAAAAGTCCACAGGATGATCAAGCGCTTCTTTTGAGGAGGGGGGAGGAGAGGGGCGTCCGGCTCGGAGCACATTCGGCTTGGAAGGGGCAGTTTTTACCTTGGCGGGGGTTCTTATACCTCTTTGTTTTGGTTCCGGGTTTCCGCTGGGGTCTGGGCCATGTGGACCAATCCTGGAGGAGGGCCCGCCCCGGACATTCCAGCTGGTGAGGGAGCTCTCGGGCTCCCCTGCTGTTGGCCTTCAGTGTTGCACCTTGGACGGGGGGGGGGGGGGGGGGGAGGGATCACATGACCAATGGCGAACTCTTCCAGTTCTGACCATGTGGTGTCTTTGTTCTCAAAACGTGGTCGCCCCTCCCCCCTTCCATGAGGTTGAGTGGCCCCAACACACCTGTCTGATATTTGAACTCTGGTGACCCTGGAGGTCCCTGGTTCTTCAGCTCAGCTTCTTCTAGACGTTCCAAGGTGGAGATATAAGCAGTGGGGTGATGTTCTCTTGCCGTCGCTGCTCCCAGACGGTGGAACAAACTGCCCCCCCGACATTCGCACCACTACGGACCTCGGCCTTTTTAAATCAAAGCTGAAAACCCTTTTTTTTTTAGGTTGGCTTTTAACTCAGTCTAGGGCAGAGTGTTTATTCTATATGCTCTGTTTTTATGAATTATTCTTTTTCTTTTTCTTTTTCATCTGCCGTCTCTCAAGTCTTCTTCGTCTCTCTGTTGCCATTGTTCTTGAAGAACCGCCTCCAGAAGCCTCTTTTCTTGTTCTTCTTGGCCTGGATTTCCTCCTCTAAGCTCTTCAGGGCCTCTTCTAGCCGGGTCTTCTCAGAGTGGAGGGTCTTGTTCAGAGTCAGCAGGGTCTCCTCCTCAGCCTGCAGGTCCTTGTTCTCCAACTGGACGGTCTCCTTCTCATCGTGGATGGTCTTGTTCAGAGGCAGCAAGGTGTTACACTGGACCATCAGCGTGTCATTGTCAGCAGAGAGGGTCTCCTTCTCGGACTGGAGGGTCTCCTTCTCGGACTGGAGGGTCTCGTTCTCGGACTGGAGGGTCTCCTTCTCGGACTGGAGAGTCTCCTTCTCGGACTGGAGGGTCTCCTTCTCGGACTGGAGAGTCTCCTTCTCGGACTGGAGAGTCTCCTTCTCAGACTGGAGGGTCTCCTTCTCGGACTGGAGGGTCTCCTTCTCGGACTGGAGGGTCTCCTTCTCGGACTGGAGAGTCTCCTTCTCGGACTGGAGAGTCTCCTTCTCAGACTCAAGGGTTTCCTTCTCGGACTGGAGGGTCTCCTTCGCGGACTCAAGGGTCTCCTTCGCGGACTCGAGGGTCTCCTTCTCGGACTCGAGGGTCTTGTTCTGAGATTGGAGGGTCTTCTTCTCACCAAGAAGGTTCTTGTTCTGAGACTGGAGGGTCTCCTTCTCAGACTGGAGGGACGCCTTCTCAGACTGGAGGGACTCCTTCTCAGACTGGAGGGACGCCTTCTCAGACTGGAGGGACGCCTTCTCAGACTGGAGGGACTCCTTCTCAGACTGGAGGGACTCCTTCTCAGACTGGAGGGACTCCTGCCGAGCCAGCAGGCACTTGTTCATCAAATAGAGCTCCTCCTTCTCTTCCAACAGAGTCTCTCTCTGAAACTGGAGGGACTCCTTCTCAGCCAGCAGAGTCTTGTTCTGAGACTGGAGTGTCTCCTTCTCAGACCGCAGGGTCTTGTTCTGAGACTGGAAGGACTCCTTCTCAGCCAGCAGGGCCTCCTTCTCAGACTGGAGTTTCTCCTTCTGACCAAGCAGGAACGTGTTCTGAAACTGGAGGGACTCCTTCTCAGCCACTAGGGTCTTGTTCTGAGACTGGACTGTCTCCTTCTCAGACCGCAGGGTGTTGTTCATAGACAGGAGGATTTTCCTGTCAGACTGGAGCGTCTCCTTCTCAGCCAGCAGGGTCTTGTTCTGAAACTGTGGATTCTCCAAGTCAGCCAGCAGGGCCTCCTTCTCAGACTGGAGTTTCTCCTTCTGACCAAGCAGGAACGTGTTCTGAAACTGGAGCGTCTCCTTCTCCACCACCAGGGTCTTGTTCTGAGACTGGAGCCTCTTTCTCTTGTTCACCTCCTGCTGGAGTTTCTCCTCCAGAGCTCTGAACTTCCCCATCAGGTCCTCTTCTTCCTGGAGGTCTTGGTTTTTTCCGTCACCAAGCTCCGTGTGGAACCTCACAAAGAGACCCTCCTTTTTCTTCTGACGTTCAGCCATGTTCTGTGTGAAGCCGACAAGCTGCGCCTTCCGCTCCGTCTCTTCTTGTTTGCGGTCCTCCTGGGTTCCTCGAGGTGCCGGGCAATCTGAGGAGGCCGCAGTGTTCTGCTGCCTTTGTGCTTCTGACGGTCCCGCCGGCCTCTGGAGATCCCCCTGGTCTGAGCTGTCCTTCATGTTTTGCGTCTCCTTCTCCGTCCTCTTGTCTTCCTCCAGTCCAGCTGTCTGGTGGACAATTTCCTGGTCAAGATGGCGATTCTCCGTCGCCTCTTGAGGAATGCTGGGCTGATCAGCACGGTGAGCGCCTTGGCGACGTCCTCCTCGTTTTCCTCTGGCACGGTGTCTTTGAGGCATTATTCAAACTTGCTTTTATTTGTTAAAAAAAACAACCTAAACGTGTTCTAGACTGTATGCAGGTGATGCGTCCTCGCAGTTGTACACTTGAGATATTTGTGCTTGAAAGAATCACAAACGTAGCTAATGCGACGTGTTCACTGGATATGAAGCTGTAGTTGAAAGCTGACTGTCTCCCTCGGTTTCTCTGTGAGAATGACTGAAGAGTTTGTGATTCTATTGATCTGCCTCTTTTCACATCAAAGGCACAAAATTCAGTTATGACGTCAACCTTTCATCTTGGGGCCCCAGCCATTAGATCAAAGGCCTTAGATCTAATGGCTTAGATCTAAGATCTAAGATGTGGCCATGATGTCAGTGGGTGTGGCTTAGATCTAATGGCTTTGATCTAAGCCACACCCACTGGCATCATGCCCAAATCGAGCCACGCCCATTTAAGCCACGCCCCCACACAAGAAACATTACTGGCCTCCTTTTCAGTTTTTTTGCACACAGATTTGTGTGAATCTATCCATCCATCCATCCATTGTCTAACGCTTTATCTGAAAGGGTCTGTATGCGTACATTGTCAGAGACCCTAGAATCCATTATCAGAACGAAAAGGCCTGAAGGAGGGGGAAGAGGAAGAAGAAGAATGTCGATCTGAAGCCTCAGACGAATCGGAACACGACGGTCCTGCAGCCTCGTCGCCCGGCGCAAAACGACAAAGGGAACGACTCTCTGGGCAGCTAGCTCAACTCGCTCAAGAGGTTCTCACACATTTGTCAACAAGGTCACAAGTACTTTCACAGCACACAGTAGGTTTTTGATCGTCAACGTGTGAAGAAGCATCGGCTGCTTGTCGCCGTCACAGTCTGAAATACTGACGTGAAGCATGAGCTTATCGCAGAATATATTTACTTATTGGAATAAAACTAGGATCCGTTTACTCTTTTTTTTTTTTTTTTTTTATCTAAAAGTTAAATAAAGTTATCTCCAGTTCAAACCATTGGATAAATGAATCTATCTCGGTTTATTCTTCCCATGAAGGCGGGTGAGGCTCTGGCTTTCCTGAACTCGCGTCTCTGCATCACAACAATTAACCCTGAAAACATTTTCTTTGACCCGGAAGGCAAAGGTTTCTTTCAGTCGTCCATTAGAGGAACCCAGAGGGTATAAAGGAGGCCCATCAGGGGGGAAATTCTCCTGCCAGCAGGCGTGCAGCTTTTCCCAAAAGGTCATCACTATCCCAACGTTTTCCTGCAGATCACAGCTTTTCTCTCACATGTTCCCAGTCGTTGGATTGACGTCGCCCAGGTGGAGGTGATCACTAAAAGTAGTCTCGCTCTCTGCTTGATTAAGAACAAGAAGAAGAAATGCACTCCGCTTGACGACAAAGTCAGACAAATGGACTAAAACAATGTACTCTCTGCTGTACAGCCTAATGAGTACTGCAGACGAACCGCACGCTGCGGCGACAACTGCCGGTGCAAAATGTCCAACTGCCTCACCGTCTACAGTGTGGTCCACGTAGCGTCTTAGCCCCAAGACACTTTAGCATGTAGCATTGCTGGTGTTTGAGCCCGAAAACACTTCAGCATGTAGCATCGCTGATATGTGAGCCCGAAAACACTTCAGCATGTAGCATTGCTGGTGTGTGAGCCCAAAAACACTTCAGCATGTAGCATTGCTGGTGTGTGAGCCCGAAAACACTTTAGCATGTAGCATTGCTGGTGTGTGAGCCCGAAAACACTTCAGCATGTAGCATTGCTGGTGTGTGAGCCCGAAAACACTTCAGCATGTAGCATTGCTGGTGTGTGAGCCCGAAAACACTTCAGCATGTAGCATTGCTGGTGTGTGAGCCCGAAAACACTTTAGCATGTAGCATTGCTGGTGTATGAGCCCGAAAACACTTCAGCATGTAGCATTGCTGGTGTTTGAGCCCGAAAACACTTCAGCATGTAGCATTGCTGGTGTGTGAGCCCGAAAACACTTTAGCATGTAGCATTGCTGGTGTGTGAGCCCGAAAACACTTCAGCATGTAGCATCGCTGGTGTTTGAGCCCGAAAACACTTTAGCATGTAGCATCGCTGGTGTGTGAGCCCGAAAACACTTCAGCATGTAGCATCGCTGGTGTTTGAGCCCAAAAACACTTTAGCATGTAGCATTGCTGGTGTATGAACCCAAAAACACTTCAGCATGTAGCATTGCTGGTGTGTGAGCCCGAAAACACTTCAGCATGTAGCATTGCTGGTGTGTGAGCCCGAAAACACTTTAGCATGTAGCATTGCTGGTGTTTGAGCCCGAAAACACTTTAGCATGTAGCATTGCTGGTGTTTGAGCCCGAAAACACTTTAGCATGTAGCATTGCTGGTGTGTGAGCCCGAAAACACTTTAGCATGTAGCATTGCTGGTGTTTGAGCCCGAAAACACTTCAGCATGTAGCATTGCTGGTGTGTGAGCCCGAAAACACTTCAGCATGTAGCATCACTGATATGTGAGCCCGAAAACACTTCAGCATGTAGCATCGCTGGTGTTTGAGCCCAAAAACACTTTAGCATGTAGCATTGCTGGTGTTTGAGCACGAAAACACTTCAGCATGTAGCATCGCTGGTGTTTGAGCCCGAAAACACTTTAGCATGTAGCATCGCTGGTGTGTGAGCCCGAAAACACTTCAGCATGTAGCATCGCTGGTGTTTGAGCCCAAAAACACTTTAGCATGTAGCATTGCTGGTGTATGAACCCAAAAACACTTCAGCATGTAGCATTGCTGGTGTGTGAGCCCGAAAACACTTTAGCATGTAGCATGTAGCATTGCTGGTGTGTGAGCCCGAAAACACTTCACTATGTAGCATCGCTGGTGTTTGAGCCCGAAAACACTTTAGCATGTAGCATTGCTGGTGTGTGAGCCCGAAAACACTTTAACATGTAGCATGTAGCATTGCTGGTGTGTGAGCCCGAAAACACTTCACTATGTAGCATCGCTGGTGTTTGAGCCCGAAAACACTTTAGCATGTAGCATTGCTGGTGTGTGAGCCCGAAAACACTTTAGCATGCAGCATTGCTGGTGTGTGAGCCCGAAAACACTTTAGCATGTAGCATTGCTGGTGTGTGAGCCCGAAAACACTTCAGCATGTAGCATTGCTGGTGTGTGAGCCCGAAAACACTTTAGCATGTAGCATTGCTGGTGTGTGAGCCCGAAAACACTTCAGCATGTAGCATCGCTGGTGTGTGAGCCCGAAAACACTTCAGCATGTAGCATTGCTGGTGTGTGAGCCCGAAAACACTTTAGCATGTAGCATTGCTGGTGTTTGAGACCAAAAACACTTTAGCATGTAGCATGTAGCATTGCTGGTGTTTGAGACCAAAAACACTTTAGCATGTAGCATGTAGCATTGCTGGTGTATGAGCCCGAAAACACTTCAGCATGTAGCATTGCTGGTGTTTGAGCCCAAAAACACTTTAGCATGTAGCATGTAGCATTGCTGGTGTATGAGCCCGAAAACACTTTAGCATGTAGCATGTAGCATTGCTGGTGTTTGAGCCCAAAAACACTTTAGCATTGTAGCATGTAGCATTGCTGGTGTATGAGCCCGAAAACACTTCAGCATGTAGCATGTAGCATTGCTGGTGTTTGAGCCCAAAAACACTTTAGCATGTAGCATGTAGCATTGCTGGTGTGTGAGCTCCAGAACAATTAAACGACAACAATTAAAATTAAAACTTCTAAATCCATCGATGTGTTTAAGAAACTTGTTAAATGATCAATGTTACAGAAATGCGACGCTGCGGAGCAGCAGATCAACCTCATTGATCGATTCTGTGTTTGATGTTTTGGAAAGAGACGCTGCATGTGAATGAACTGGAACTGTAAATGATTGTGTTGATTGTAGGTTTGACTTCTTTCTGCTCCTTTTCATTCATATGAAATGCTGCTGTTGCGTCGTTTTAAATGAAGGAAATAAGTAATTAGAAAAAAACACACACAAAAAACGTGTCGACGGGATGGAGCAACGAGTCTCGGGGTAGATTTGTCAGCTGCAATTAGGAAAAAAGGAAAACGCCACTCTGACAAACATCACATTTACTCAGCCACACCGTGAAGCGGCTCACCCTCCGGCTCCGCCGCTCTCCTCGGATTAAAAATAGCATCGTGAGCGGAGTTCCTGAGCCCCCCCATCCCCTCCCTCCCCCCCTCCATCCCTCCAGCCGCCCGTCACTCGTCTGATCGTCCCCCCATCAGCCGGAGAAGCCGACGCAGGGAAGCCGCCCCACATGATCCACGGGTATCAAGCAAACAAGCCGGAGGCGTTAAAGTCAAAGTCCCATTCGGCGCCGCGGAAGCAAGAGAGGCGTCCGTTTCATTGCGTTTATTCGCCATCGATCACATTTTGCTTTAGTTTAGAGCGTATTTAATGTGCTGCTGTCAAAAAAAACGCGTAGCTTCGTTTTTTCGCTTATTTTTAGAGGGGGGGGGGGGATTTTCAGAAACGGTTTAGCCGTTTAACGTCCCGAAATCTAAATCGATCGGCCCTCAGATGATGAGAAATCATCCCTGAAGATTTCATGCATTTTGGATTTATAGTTTGTTTTTGGGTTTTTTTTGGCAAAATGTTGGTCAATTACCGTATTTTCCACCCTATAAGGCACCTAAATACCTCAAATTTTCTCAAAAGCTGCCAGTGCGCCTTATAGCCCGGTGCGCCTTATATATGGAAGAATTGCTCTACTCCAGGCTGCTATTTGACAGCTGAACAACTAGAAGCTTTTATTTTGACAGCTCTAACTTCTCAACCGGATCTTCAGAGCGGACGACACTCCACACAACACCTTCATCACTCATGGTTGCACACCAACATTCTAACAAACCAAAATAAACTAGATGAAATAATGACTCCCTAAACTGGGGAACAAAAACACATAAACACAATCAACACAACACCAAGCCCAACAACGACCCACAATAACCTCCAACAACACAAAACATTTGTCGCTGCAAGGCATGATGGGACATCATGCCTTGCAGCGACAAATTCAACCTGAGCTCCTCAGTGCAGCCGATAGAAACTCCCATAATTCATTGCAGCTGTTTGTGGTGTTTTAAATGCAATTATTGGGGGTTATATTTGGTTTGTGGTGTCGGTAATAATTGTGTTGTGTTGTGTTTTTGTTGCTTAGTTCACGTAGTTTAGTTTATTATTATTATTATTATTACTGGTAGTTGTAAGTTGTCAACCAGTAGTGAAGAAGGCTTTGTGTGTAGTGTCCTCCTGGCATAGGCTGCAGGTAGGACTATCAAAATAAAGCGTGTGCACCTCTCTGGGTGTTAGAATCAGTGGAAAATGTAACTTAATGGCTTTGAGCTATAAATGTTGTTGACCACTGGTCTATTCCATGCGCCTTATAGGGCGGTGCGCCTTATATATGAACAAAGTTGTAAATTATGTCAATCAATGTAGGTGTGCCTTATAACCCGGTGCGCCTTATAGGGCAGAAAATACGGTACATGCAACTGCTGAGAACCGCTGAGTCGGCGGAATAATGCTTCACGTTAACGTGCCGTTTAGCTTCTTCTTCTTCTTCCTTGTACAAAGCACAGGCTCGAGACTCCTTCGGCACGAAAATGTAACTGGCCCCGACATTTCTATTGAATATATTTAAAGTGCTGCTGTCAAAAATAAGGCGTAGCTTCGTTTTTTCGCTTATTTTTTTTTTTGGGGGGGGGGGGGTTTCAGAAACTGTTTAGCCGTTTAAACGTCACAAAATCTAACTCGATCGGCCCTCAGATGATTGAGAAATCATCCCTGAAGATTTCATGCATTTTGGAGTTATAGTTTGTTTGTTTTGTTGTTTTTTTTTCGCGAAAAGTTGGTCAAATACGTGCACGGAAACGAAAAGTGAAATCCGCTCAGACAAAAGACGCAGCCTTCGTCCAAAGCCACAAACATGAATCCACATTAATGCTCCTGGTGCTCCTCCTTCGGCAGACAAACCGACGAGGAGAAACCGCTGAGTCGGCAGAATAATGCTTCACGTTAACGTGTCGTTTAGCTTCTTCTTCTTCTTTCTTGAACAAAGTGCAGAACGTCGTATCTAATTCGCCACGACACCAACTCCGTTCATTAGACGCCACGTCTGCCCCCCCCCCCCGAAAAAAACAAACAAACTAAAAAAAAACCTTCAAGAAAATAAAAGCCTGCGGACGGCTCTTATTGTGGCGCTCCAGTGAGAGCCTCAGAGCCTCGGAGCGTGACGGATGAGGGTTTATCCTCTCAGCGGACACGTATAAACGGCTTTGCTCTTAAAGCGGCGGCTTCCGGCGTCGCCGAGGAAACGTGACGCGAGTCGCCGAAACGACGGGCGCCCGAAGAGCGGCGCCCGTCTCCACCCGGGGCGCTTCGACGAGTCGGCAAACGTCGGAAACAAAGACGGTCGTCCGGGAGACGAGCTTGAAGGAGGTCGGCGAAGTCAAACGCCACGTCGCCGTTCCAGAGAGCAGCTCTTTCCTGTGCTCAATATCAAACAGCATCCGCTCACCTTTTTACAAATTAAAAGCATTTGCACAAATAAAAATTCCATATTATGCAGTTTCTCACATCAGTACCAGACGTCTCGCGTCCGTTTTCCCCCCAAAATCTGAATTTCAGTGTAAAAGTCCCTCCTGAGTCGTGGCTGTCTGTGACTCCAGCCGGTGTTTCAGACGAAGTGGTTTCCCTGTTAACTGGTGACCCGTTAGCTTCCCTTGTTGCTTCCGATAACAGGTATTTCTCACTTATTATGCCGTATATGACACATTGTGTTGAGGTATGGGGAAACACATATAGAACACATATAGATCATTAAACTCCAGAAAAGAATTATTAGAATAATAAATAAAGCTTCCTATAGAGAAAATACTAATAAACTATTTATAGCCTCTTGCACATTAAAATTTAAAGATATAGTAAATTTAAAAACATTAGAAATACTATTTCAAATAAAGAATAAAAGTCTTCCCACAGCTATTCAAACATTGTTTAAATTAAGAGAAAACTACAACTTCAGAGGACGGTGTATATTTAAAAAAGGTGGTGTGAGAACCAACGTTAAATCCAGATGTTTCTATTCTGGGAGGTTGATGGAACGTCTCAGTGACACTTAAAACTGTGCAAATCACCGTTCTGCTTCAAAAAAACAGTAAAAAGAAAAATAATTAATGTTACAATGAACAATAATTTCTGCTACTTCTGTTTTGTTTGTTTGGGTTTTTCTCACGTATTACTTCTGTTTTGTTCCATATTCATGTTTTCTCCCGTATTACCACTGCTATGTTTATTATTATTTGTATTATTTTTTTCTTTCTCCAGTTGCATTTTTAAAATGTGATTATATTTTTTGCATCACTGGTTGTCTGGGGTAACCGCACGAGGTTTTTAAGGGATAGGCTAATAGCTAATAGCTAGTAGCCTAATACCCATTTCGGTATATTTAAATATATTTAAAATCACAGGTGTGTGAACTTGTACCAGGAACTGCACAAACATTCATCAACTGCACTTCTACTGAAACTCTAACCGAAATAAACCATTCATTCATTCATTCATTCATTCATTCATTCATTCATTCATTCATTCAAGTAAAATAAATACACAG
>NC_137656.1:169078-199078 GCF_963422515.1 Blennius ocellaris | reverse complement strand
GTCATTGACGGACGGAGCTTCTTGAAACCCGGCCGGCAAAGTTCACACACAAAAAAAAACCTAAGATGTTTCCACCTGGACCATCGCGGACCTTTTCTTAAAATTACTTTAAGTAATCCCACGAAGATGAAGTATTAATAGTGGCGGCAGAGTCCGACGCAGCGCAGGAGTTTTCTATTCGTTTTTCCCGGGAAGCGTCGCGTGTTGATGACGTATACAGCGGTGGGAACTCTGAGCTGGCTGCGGTTGCCAGATTGGCTGTTTCCCCCACTACACGTTAAAGCCCGTTTACACTGTGTTTTAGCCGGGTTTTCCACTGGAAGGCTCCGCAAATCTGGCAACCCGCTCAAACACCATTAAACTGTGAGAGTCAGTTCAGTGACGTTCACCCAAAAGATGAACGATGAACATTGTTTTATATATATATATATATATATATATATATATATATATATATATATAGTGCAGGATCTTGGCTATTTTCCATTGAGACAAAAAACAAAATTTGCCGTGTTGGGGAAAAAACCCAAGATCAGTATTTTTTATTCAAAGTAAAAAAAAAAAGGGAAGCGGTGATCTTTTCCAGAGACGATCTGGACAAACCACAATCCTTATATGTGAACCAAAAATAGAGCTTTTTGACCTTAAAGCCATCAAGGACAAGAAGAGCTGACCAAGCGTGAAGCACGACGGAGGAAGCATCATGCTGCGGGGCTGCGGGGCTGCGGGGCTGCATGTGAGAACACTTGGTGGGGTCGTGGGGGGAGGGGGACCTGCTGAGAGGCCGGGGTTGTTGCTGCACACGCACTTATTTCACTTTTTTTCTTTGAACAGTCACGCAGGCGTCATGTAAGGAAATAAAAGAAAGAAAATGTCTATAAAATAACAGTAAAATAACATTGGAGCTCAGATTTAAAGGTCCGGATTATATGAATCTGCTGCATTTCAATTTATTTCTGAAAGTTTCGTTCATGTTGTGCAAAATTGTGTTATCATATAAAGTATAAAGTATAAAGTAGAGACGTCTGGACTTTTATACAACGACTGGATGTGTTTGGAATGACTCCCAGTCCATGTTTTCCTGGACTTGGTGCTTTTATTTTGACAGTCACTGTAATAACAATCCAACTTGGTGCTTTTATTTTGACAGTCACCGTAATAACAATCCAACTTGGTGCTTTTATTTTGACAGTCACCCTAATAACTCTCTTCTCTTCTCTTCTCTCAAACCCCGGGAATCCATTCACTCTCTCTCTCTCTCTCTCTCTCGCTCTCTCTCTCTCCCTCCCCACATCTCTACCTTGCTCGACCTCCCCCTCTCTCTCTACCTACCACTCTCTCCCTCTCTCTATCTCCCCACCTCTCTCTATCTACCGCTCTCTCTCTCCTGCCCCACCTCTCTCTCTCTACCTCCCTCTACCTACCCCTCTCTCTCTTCCGACCCCTCTCTGTCTCTCTCTCTCTCCTCTCTCTCTCTCTCTCTCTCTACCTCGCTCTATCTACTCCTCTCTCTCTCTCTCTGCCCCACCTCTCTATATATCTACCACTCTACCTCTCTCTCTCTCTACCCCCTCTTTCACTCACTCTCACTCGTGTTGCTCTCTCACCCCAACGCTATCTTAGCTCAGTCTCTCCCTCTCTCTCTCTCTACCCCCCCCCCCCCCCCCACCCACACACACACACACAAACTCAAAACCTCTGGCCTCCTCCTCTTCGCTAACGATAATGACGTAACGGTGTTTAATTCGGGGAAGCGGCGACCGGGTCACGATCCAGAGAATCTCCGGAGGATCAACCACACACACCGAGAGCCGCGTCACTAACTGGAGGTTCTGCCTGCAAAGCCGCTCTGCCTTCATCCCCGAGTCGCCGGGCCGTACGGCGCGGCGGCGGCAGAGAGGATAATTAGTCAAGAGCAGAAAAGAAAGAACTGCACCAATTACGCCTGTGTGGCTCCGCCCCCCCTCCCCCCTCCCCCCCCCGCTCGCCGTCACCTCTCCGCCTGGACGCGTCTCTTTGTCCCGGACGCTAATCAGTCCTGACACGCCTGACCGGGCCGCCGGACGGCGCTCCGCCACGACCCGCCGCCGCGCTCACGGTGAGGCGCCTTCAAAGTGAGGACGTACTCCGTGGGGGGGCCGGGCACCCGGTGAGGCCGCCCAGAGACACTTCACAACGAGGAGACGGTGAGACGGAGGACAGGGTCCCAAGAGGACAATGTCCCAAGAGGACAATGTTACCCAGAGGACAATGTTACCCAGAGTCTTACACAGATGCACCGATACCACAAGGTTTCAGGCTCACACACCACTGATGCTACATGCTAAAGAGTGTCAGGCTCACACACCACTGTTGCTACATGCTACATGCTAAAGAGTGTCAGGCTCACACACCAGCAATGCTTCATGCTAAAAAGTTTCAGCCTCACACACCAGCGATGCTACATGTGCTACATGCTAAAGAGTTTCAGGCTCACACACCAGCGATGCTACATGCTAAAGAGTTTCAGGCTCACACACCACTGATGCTACATGCTACATGCTAAAGAGTGTCAGGCTCACACACCAGCAATGCTTCATGCTAAAAAGTTTCAGCCTCACACACCAGCGATGCTACATGTGCTACATGCTAAAGAGTTTCAGGCTCACACACCAGCGATGCTACATGCTAAAGAGTTTCAGGCTCACACACCACTGATGCTACATGCTACATGCTAAAGAGTGTCAGGCTCACACACCAGCAATGCTTCATGCTAAAAAGTTTCAGCCTCACACACCAGCGATGCTACATGTGCTACATGCTAAAGAGTTTCAGGCTCACACACCAGCGATGCTACATGCTAAAGAGTTTCAGGCTCACACACCAACACTGCTACATGCTACATGCTAAAGAGTTTCAGGCTCACACACCAGCGATGCCATATGCTAAAGAGTTTCAGGCTCACACACCAGCGATGCTACATGCTACATGCTACATTCCGAAGAGCTTTGACATGAAGACTTTATTCATCACAGGACAGATTGCGTCGCGTCTCTTCTTCCATCTGCTTTGATCCGACTCCCCAAAGGGAACAAAGTGAAAATCAATGAGCGCTAAAAAACCCAATCGGAACGAAGCGTCGTCAGCAGCCTTTTAGAAAAACCGACCAGGTTTGTCGAACACTTCAGAGTTTCTCATTGTCGACAGCTAAACAATGAAATCAAGCGCGGTGAAAGCTATTCGAGGTAACCACGTCTGATTTCTGCTCGCTTCCATTTCCCCGACACAAATCAGCAGATAAGGAGAAAGAAAAGAAAAGAAAAAAAAACGACTTTCTGAGCGACTGTCAAACAAAAAAGGTATATTTCATTACGGCGTCAGCAATAAATCCTGAAGATAAATCGCAAAAGGCAGCTTTCATTGTGCGCTTGTTTTCCAGCGCAGCCACTTTACGAAGCTCGCGTTCAAATGACTTGTGCATAAAAACAAAAGTCAACTTGACTGAAGCTCAAAGCCTCGTTATTTTCAGGACGAGCTGGAAATGCAGAATGTTTATATTGTCGACGAAACAAAGAGGATTTATGAACGATGCGTGTTTCAAAGTATAAAGTCTGGAGCGGCAGAACGTCGGATACGCGAACAAACACGTAAACCAAACATGACAAATTGGTGCTTTTACAGTGAAATAAGTGGAGATTGATGGGATATAAAAAGAACGAGAGAGGACGGGAAAATCCTTGAGGATAAAAGAGCCGTAATTCCCGTCCGGCGTCGGTGAATAATAATGCATTTATCAAGACGGCCTGATAAGCTCACCAGTGGGAGGTACCGCCACAATAAAAGTCGTTTCATACAGGCACTGTATGAATAATAATAAAAAGAAACAACAGTGATGTAAGGTTTTTTTTTTAATATAAAATTCTATAAAAAGTTATATTCTCTTTTTTTCTTGTTTTTTGTCCTCAAGGTCAAAAACATACATATACAAGATAGATATCTAGATATCTAGATCAATATAGATCTATCTAGATCAATATAGCTCTATCTATCTCGGATATAGATACATATAGGTCTACCTATCCATCTATCTGGATATATAGAGAAATGTAGATTTGTCTTTCTAGATATATAGATAAATCTTCCTGACCTCCAGGAAAAGTCAGACTTCAAAAGTAGTTTTGACAATAAATCAGCCACCAAACATCTTTATCTTCTCCTTCAGTCATTGCAGGTTGATAAAACCGCCATTATTAAATAAACAACTATATTTTTGTTCATGTAGCTAACTGGAGGTGCAGCTAGCTAGCTAGCGCTGGAGAGTGAACTCTCTGACGAGCCAATCAGAGGGCTTGAATACGCCGACGTCACGCGAGGCCTTCCGGAAGGTTCTGAGTCGGTGATATCAAGCTGTGATTGGTTGAAGCAGCAGCAGTAGTTTTACACTGCAGACGCCTGCAGGACTGAGAGTGAAGGCCTCAGGCAGGTCTCTCTACCCGGCAACAGGTGATGCTGGACTGTGATTGGTTCAAAAGGTTTGACGTGGAAGAACGAGGGGAGAAGCTGTGAGGAGACGAGGACAGAACGTATTCATGGACACAATGTGATCAATAATCTGTGGTTCAGATCCTTTTCGTCCTTGAACATTTACCGTACAGTTTCTAATAGAAGAGCACCGACTGTATTCACATAAGCGGGAAATGATCAGATCCTTTGGTCGCGTGACTTTCCAGAGTTTACCGACGTTGGTAATCTGGGATATTTTATCTTGAAAATATCTCCTCTGGCCTCTGGGGGTGGCAGTGAGTCCATTTGTTAATTTGTCCATGTTTGTGCGACAATGAATAATAATAATAATGAAGATCTTGATCAGTTTCCATTCCATCGTTCAGCGAAGCTCTTTGTGGAGAATATTAATAGAAAACGGCGGCATCAAGTAACTTTTCTTCGTCCCGCTAACTTCCTGGCAAAATTGGAGCTTTTTCTTTTCTCTTTATGTTAAATGTATTTTATGCTAAATGGACGTTATTTCCCGGTGGAATAGCTTTTGCCTGAAATAAATAAAAAAATAAATAATAAGTGCACATATCCAATATCATGAATCCCGATAAAAGATCATGTTTTGAGCTCAGAATACATTTTTTTCTCTGCTCCAATTTATTCTATTTTCTCCCCGTGATCAAAATGTCATGCGGGATCGCGGCACAGACGCCAATTCCACACAAACTCAGTTATCGCCGTCGCCCGGCGGCGTCTTATTTTGTTGTTTTTTTTTTCCCATCACTTTATGCAAAACGTCGTGCAGAAAAGCGGAGAAGCCAGGTTGTAGTTCATCATATCTCTTTATTGCTACGTGCTCCCGTTTACAACAAACAGCATCAGTAGTTTACAAACACAGAGAGGCAGACAGAGCGGAGGGCGGCGGCGGCGGCGTGGAGTCTCTTTGGCGGTAACGTCTGTCTGAGGCTCGGGGGTCGTCGGTGGAACGTGATGAGTCGGCGTTACGAGGCGGCAAAAAGCTCGACGAGGCAGAAAGTAGAGAAGGGAACTGGGAAAAATCTAACGTTTCCGCTGGTTTGCCGACGCTACGCTAGTCGTTCTGGCTAAAGTAACACGCCGCGGCTCACGTTAAGGTTCGTCTACGAAACAGCTGTGAATGAAAAATAAAAAATAAAATAAAAAACAGCTTTCTGGTTAGTAAAACATCTCAAAGTTGAGCGTGTGGATTTACCTCGAGAAACTCTCACTAGATTTGTTAGGATCTTTAGTCGGACTTCCCGCGGTTTCCCGCGGCTAACGCTACACACGTTCCCGCGGCTAACGCTACACACGTTCCCGCGGCTAACGCTACACACGCTGCAAAGACAAAAAAAAAAGCAGAGCCCTCTAATGCTTTTTCAATAAATACTTCTGCACGTGATGCTATATACACCTATTATACATCGAGTGTGAATAGTTACAAGTACCGTGGCTGAAAAAAAACACGACAATGTGCTTTTTGCTATTGCAGTCAGATGCACGTGGTTGTGAAGGAGTCCTGTAGTACTCTTTTTTTTTTTTGTCTGGTCTTTTTAATAAATAGCTCCCGCTCTGCTGAACACACACACGCACGCACGCACGCACACGCACGCACACACACACGCACACACACACACACACGGGACATTGTAATGAGATTAATTCTGATATTAAAACCGAGTGAAATGTGTTTGATGCACCAAATCCCGACGCTGCAGTTCCTGTCGCCTCCAAGCCGCCGGGAGCCGCCGGAGAAACGGGAGACGCCGCTAGCTAACGCATCTGCTAACGAGCTGCGATCGTTCACACCTGATTGAGCCCAATGGGGCGTCGTGACTCCCCGTAGGTGTGACTTCTGGATTCAGAGCTAATTCAGGTTGAGCCGGATGCTATTTGAAGTGCGAGCAAACTGGTTTTGGTCGGCTAGCTAACGGGCTAGCGCTTCAGGTTCGCCGTGAGCTCGATTAGCTTGTTGAATTTCCGCCACGACGACATAAAGCCGTGATACGAACTTTACGATTAAAGCTACTTCGCCTAAAAAAAACATCTAAATCATATCTTTGTTAATGGACACTAAAGAAATTGAGTGATGTTTTCCGCCGCGACAGAAATTGCCGTCGAGTCGGAAATCATTTGTTCCGTCAACGTTTCACAAAGAAAAACTAAATATTTTTGATGCGACCTGAACATTTGTGAGTTCGAGGAAGTTCTATGATCAATCTGTGATCGACTGAAACAAGTTTGAACCAAATATTCCAGCGCAAAGAGCTAGCGACTCCGCGTCGCACCGCTAGCGGCCAGCGGAGGAATTTGGTCTTCATCAGATTATTTTTCCACAAATGTCGTAACTTTGAAGCCATGATGAAAGAGTTTTTAAAAGGGACGTCAGGTTGTCTGGCGACTTACCTAAAAAAAAAAAAAATGTTAGCCGCGGTTTTGCTGGATACGTTACGGGGTTAGCATCACAACGCAGCCGCTTCATTTAAATCTACTTTAACGTCCAACTTGAATCGTCCGTCTGGACGCTGATTTAGGAAGACGCGCTAACCGCGTCAACTCACGGGATGTCTGCCCACTAGCAAGCGAGCCATTTCTTCTGTAACGCTAATGCTACGAGCTAACGCTCAACGCCTATAAAACACTGAAGGTGGACGTCTTTTGTGTCCGCCGGTTGAAAAGGGTGCCGCGACGTCTCCTCTGGTCGTCACAATAATACTGATATTCTCATGTACAGTATTTACAGGAAGCTTTATAAATACTCATCTCCATTAAAAGAACTGCACTTGTGCCATTTAAACAGCAATTTGTGAAAAAAACAAAAAACAACAACTATCTATACAACTAAAACCATTTTCCTAACGCTTACATCTCTGGTCAAGTTCTTTCTGCACTACAAGACTGTTTTGAGTTTGCGTAATATGTAAAAATAAAACCAAAAAAAGACTAAACTATCTGTAAATGTGGACTTTTATTTTAGAATATTGGAAAGAAGTTTGGCAGCGTTCAAGTACGGGGAGTTTTTAGCTTTTTTTTTACCGTTATTTGTTCATTTCCTGACGTTACAAATACAAACTCCGCCTCCAGATGAGTTTTAAAGAACAATATGTGACGTTTTTAATTTGTTGACGCAGAAAATATCAGTGTTGAAAGTCAGTCTATCGTCCAAAGAGAAGATCCTCGTTTATGAGTTTTAAAAAAATCCGCTGAGCTTCGTCTCCGATCTAGTTTTAGTAAAACACCACCACTACCCTGCAGTACTGCGTTGTACCACTAGGTGGTGTCGTGAGTTTATTCTTCACTGATTGCTCAACACTGCCCCCCCATGCCCGGGGGGTGGTACCTCTGGTCGGCTCAATCGCACATGTTGTTTTTTTTTTTTTTTAAACGACCAGTTTTTCTACTTTAAAACTCCAGACATGGAGGCACTTTAAAAGACTCGCTCTCCCTCGTTAACGAAGATTCTGCAGTGGAAGAAAATCACAAGAACAAAAAAAACAAAACAAAAACGAACTATGAACTTTCCAATTATTATTATTTTTCTCTCTAAATGTGTGACAAGTTCAATGAGCCTTTGTCTTCGTACCTTTTCTTCCCCGGAACACATTTCAGAAGTAACGACGGCACCTGGTGACATTTTCACTTCTCCACTCGGAATGTGAACCAAACAACAAGGAGCCCAATTCATTAAATGAGAAAAACCACAGAGAGGTGGGATCAGACGGGTGGGGGGGGGAGGGCGGGGGGGTGTTACATGATTGAAGCCAGCGGCAGGATCCTACTATTTCACTTAGTTTTGCCCATTTTTTTGTGATTAAAACTCTTAAAAATCAAAGTGAGCCAGCACTTTTCCTACAACGTTTCCCCCTGTGGTGTTTGTCGTTGTGACGAGACTCACGATGAACCTGAAGCATCGACTGTACATTAAATCCCCCCCCACCCCCCCCCCAATCCCCCCCACCCCCAAAAAAACAAACAACAAAGGTGCCGCTTTCATCTCGTGCCGCTTTCATCTCTCCACTTCAGAATAAACCGTCGTTCCTCTGCCTTCCGCTGCGCCGCTTGGCCTCTCTGCGTGTCGCGGAACCCTCCGCGGCGCTGCGGTGACCCTGGGCGGGGTCTTCTTGGGCGGGGCTGTGGCGGCGGCGGCGGCGGCAAGGCCGGACGCTCGGCCCGCCCCCTGCCGGGCGGTGGTGCGAGTGACGTTGGCGCCCAGGGAGGCCGTCAACGTCTCGAGGAGTTGGGAGGCGGAGCCGAAGCGGGCGTGCTCCTCCGCCTCGGAGAACATGGACAGGGCGCCGCCGCCGCCGCCGCCGCCACGGCGGCTGCAGGAGTCGCAGCAGAGCTTGTTGTAGCCCGGGATGGAGCAGTACCTCGCCAGCACCTCCATCTGGCAGAAGATGGACTTGTCTCCGTGACACGGCTCGTCTGGAAAACCACAGCGGCGACGTCAGAGCTCCGGTTTCCTCAGAGGTCACGTGTTACGCAACATTTCGACACGTGTTTTTCCAGTGTAAAAGTCCCTCTAGTGGCCGTCAGTCGGTATAACGTCACTATTCTAAGCAGCACTTTAGTTTGAACATAAACAGTATTACTGTCTTTTATTTACACATTTGAATCATCGGTGTATTTTCAACACAGGGCTACATCCTGTATATATTGTTAAGTTATTAAGTAATTTGTGTTAAATTGTTTACGTATTTGTTGTGTTCTCATGTTTTGGGGTTTCTGTCCATTAAACCCGGAGCCGTAGCGTAACTATGGTTACGCCGACGGAGGAGCAGAACACATAGATAGAGACACACTTTAGATAAAAATGTCAATTTAACCTTAATCGAGTCTTGTACTCCAAGGCCAAATTGAATATTTTAGCGAGACTTCAGCTATAAAGGAAATATACTCAGAAATGCACTTTTGCCAAGTCAACTTTGTGAAAATCAATAATCTCCTCCAGAGGCGACCCGAATGAGACGAAGCAGCTCGAGGTACGTTTGGTTTTCTCACGAAAAAGCAGCATATTTATGAGTGAAAGCTGCTTTGATGCTGCCGCTTCAGCGCGGGGCCGTAAAAAACCAAAAAAAAAAGAGCATCAAGGTTTAAACGGGGGTGAATTTTCTCCTTGTGAACAAACAGATCTTGGGTCTCTGGCGGTCCTACCGTGACACGTTCCGGGTCTGCAGGTCCTCACGTTCTCAGGTTTGTCCCCGTTGCACTGGTCTCCGGCCCGGCACGTCACCAGCCGCCTCTCCGTCCCCTCGCCGCACGTCGCCGAGCACTGGGGAGTCCACAAACCCCCCCACGGTCACAGGGGGAAGAAAACCTCCCCCCCTTTCAGGCACGCACACAGCGATGCTACATGCTACATGCTAAAGATTTTCAGGCTCACACACAGCGATGCTACATGCTACATGCTAAAGAGTTTCAAGCTCACACACAGCGATGCTACATGCTAAAGCTTTCAGGCGCACACCAGCAATGCTACATGCTAAAGCTTTTCAAGCTCACACACAGCGATGCTACATGCTAAAGCGTTTCAAGCTCACACACCAGCAATGTTACATGCTAAAGCTTTTCAAGCTCACACACAGCAATGCTACATGCTAAAGCTTTTCAAGCTCACACACAGCGATGCTACATGCTAAAGCGTTTCAAGCTCACACACCAGCAATGTTACATGCTAAAGCTTTTCAAGCTCACACACAGCAATGCTACATGCTAAAGCTTTTCAAGCTCACACACAGTGATGCTACATGCTAAAGCTTTTCAAGCTCACACACAGCGATGCTACATGCTAAAGCTTTTCAAGCTCACACACAGTGATGCTACATGCTAAAGCTTTCAGGCACACACCAGCAATGCTACATGCTAAAGATTTTCAGGCTCACACACAACGATGCTACATGCTAAAGAGTTTCAAGCTCACACACAGCGATGCTACATGCTAAAGCTTTCAGGCACACACCAGCAATGCTACATGCTAAAGATTTTCAGGCGCACACACAGCGATGCTACATGCTAAAGAGTTTCAGGCTCACACAGCAGCAATGTTACATGCTACATGCTAAAGCTTTTCAAGCTCACACACAGTGATGCTACACGCTAAAGCTTTCAAGCTCACACACAGCATCGCTACATGCTACATGCTAAAGCTTTCAGGCTCACACACAGCGATGCTACATGCTAAAGATTTTCAGGCTCACACACAGCGATGCTACATGCTAAAGCTTTCAAGCTCACACACAGCATCGCTACATGCTACATGCTAAAGCTTTCAGGCTCACACACAGCATTGGTCCATGCTACACGCTAAAGCTTTCAGGCTCACACACAGTGATGCTACATGCTAAAGCTTTCAGGCTTACACCAGCAATGCTACATGCTAAAGAGTTTCAGGCTCACACACAGTGATGCTACACGCTAAAGCTTTCAAGCTCACACACAGCATCGCTACATGCTACATGCTAAAGCTTTCAGGCTCACACACAGCGATGCTACATGCTAAAGATTTTCAGGCTCACACACAGCGATGCTACATGCTAAAGCTTTCAGGCTCACACACAGCGATGCTACATGCTAAAGATTTTCAGGCTCACACACAGCATTGCTACATGCTACATGCACCAACAATGCTACGCTCATTAGCAGCTCGGTCTACACTAGCTTAGCGCAGAGCGGAGATGGCCGTTCCATAAAGTGCCATTTCGCGAGCTGTTTTCATAAACTTGTGTTTTCAGTGGCTCCGAGCACCGTTGTCATGGAAACAGACATCCAAAACACAAGGGTTGAAAACCAGCGGGGCTCAGTATCGGCTGGATTTCACTTCAATAAGACTCAACGGTGGCTTTAATGATCCTTAATGAACAACTGGAGTCTTTCACAGCGTCGGACCTCCCGCTGATCTGAACGGAAATGTCAGAATGAAAATGAGTCTGAAGCGACGCAGAACCTCCAGCCTAAATGTTTGGAACAAAAACACTCGACTGAACACGAGCCTTAACCGCATAATACTCCTATACTTCCCATTCATGTATTATGCATCTGCAATTAAACCTGTTTTGAATCCTATTGTATTCATAGTCCTGTGGACAATATTCATCTTCATCAACTATTCATATATGTGGCACGTAGCAACCTATATTAAAAATGTTAATTTGGGCTTTTCACACAATTCCTGTGTCTTATTTGTTGCTTGCCGTCATCCAGCCTCACAGCAGGAGGCCTGATTCACCGTTCTGTCTCGCTCTGATGAAGTGGAGGAGGTGAAACTGGCTTCAGAGGAGACGTGACGCCGTTCTAAATTAAATATTACAGATGCTTCATGCTTTTTTTTTTGTTGTTGTTTTTTTTTCCGTTCCCTCGAATAACTCTAAAAGTTACGAAAAAGGAATCGTTTAATGTGAAACTGCGGGAAACGTCGAGCTGACGGGTTAAATGTTGAAGGTTAATTCCACCCGTCTGTGGCTGAATTGTCCACATTGTATTGTCCTGGTACCAGGTACCAGGTGACCAGGTACCAGGTACCATGTGACCGGGTACCAGGTGACCAGGTACTAGGTACTATGTGACCGGGTACCAGGTGACCAGGTACTATGTGACCGGGTACCAGGTGACCAGGTACTAGGTACTATGTGACCGGGTACCAGGTGACCAGGTACTAGGTACCATGTGACCGGGTACCAGGTGACCAGGTACAATGTGACCAGGTGACTGTTTACCAGGTGACCAGGTACTAGGTACCAGGTGACCGGGTACCAGGTGACCAGGTACAATGTGACCAGGTGACCATTTACCAGGTGACCAGGTACTAGGTACCATGTGACTGGGTACCAGGTACCAGGTGACCATGTGACCAGGTACCAGGTGATCATGTGACCAGATACCATGTGACCAGGTAGCAGGTGACCAGGTAACGGGTACCAGGTGACCAGGTACTAGGTGACCATGTGACCAGGTACCAGGTGATCATGTGACCAGATACCAGGTGACCAGGTAGCAGGTGACCAGGTACCGGGTACCAGGTGACCAGGTACCAGGTGAGGCACCCTGGCTCCTCCTCCAGGCTCCCAGCGAGCTGAGGCCAGTCGACGACGTCACGCCAGCCGCCGATTGGCCGGTACCGGGAGGGCTCTGAGCCGTGACACCGCCGGTGTTCCGGATTAACTGGTTCCCCTGCTAACTGGTGCCCGGCCTCCTCCAGCGTCTCCTTTTCACAGCAGACGTTAAGACCAGAACCCGCAAGCTCCTCCTGGAGAACGCCGCTTCGCCACAATAAACTTCAAAGTGTCGTTTGTTTGTCTTATTTTGACATCAGCTGCTGCTGACGGCTGCTGGCAGAGGACACCAGTTAACTGGGGCACCAGTTTAACTGAAACACCGTCACAACGATTCCTACGCTGTGACGTTATGAATAGATATATAGACTATTTAATGTGTTATTAAGCTCCGATGACTCCGCCCACGCCGCTGTGGTACCATAGTGTAATGGAAAATGGGCGAGGCAAGGCAAGGCGAGGCAAGGCGGGCAGTGTGTACCTCTGACCAGGCGCCGGTCCTCCACAGGGCGGGGCACGCCACCCGGTTGCAGGGCCGCCGGCTCTCCGGCTTCTCGCCGCTGCAGTACTTGCTGTGGACGGAGCGGTTGGTGGCGTCGTGGAGGAGCTGCACGCAGCGCACCGTCCGGATCTGGAAGCCCAGGCTGCCGCACGAGCGGGGACAGTTCTCCCACTCGTCTGACGTCCACCTGGACAGAGACGAGACGGGGACAACGTGAGGACGTGGAGGACGAGAGACTCTGGTTCTGCAGGTTTCTGCTCTGACTGATGTAAACTTTTTCTGTGTGAACAAAACCTTGAAATAACTTGTTGCATTTGGTGCTATAGAAATAGAAATGTACTGAATTGAAGGACCTGACGGAGGGACGTGGATCAGGGGAGGGAGGAAAAGAATGTCAAGAATTTCCTTCTGAGATCAACAAATCATTTGATTTGAATTGAAAAATATATATATATATAATATACAGACGAGAGCAGACATATTGTATGTAGATTTCCATTAATGGCCTCAGGATGAAAGACTCTGTTATAAAGTTACACGAACACCTTCCAGTGTCATTTCCTCCAGTCTGACTCTTGTGTCAGGACGTCGTCTCGGCTTGAGCTCCAAATGTCAAGAATGTTAAAACGCCATTAAACTTATAAATAACTAAATAAAAAGTAAAACGATAGACTCGTGGGGTTTCTGCCTGCTCGGAGCTACAATCCCACGTCGACGAGAGACGCGTTGGACTTTATTCAAATGTACTTTCTTGAGTTGTTCCCGTTTAGATTCTCTCTCGTTCTAAAAGTTTTCTACCAGTGGAGCAAATGGAAGAATCCCAGGAGTGTCTGAACGTTCCTGAACTCAACGTCACTCCGTTCAGTCTGAGGACCAAGTTTCAACTCAGCCGAGCTGAAAAAAAAACCTTCCATCTCAAAAAGTGACTCTTGTCTCGTGGTTAAACTTTAACTGCTGGGTTTTCACCGGGGAAAATGCATAGAAATGACTGTGTTTTAGAAATAAAGTTGAATTGAACAACTAAAATTGAAAAATAAAAGATAAAAAGGTTTTTAAAAAACAAAACACAAGTGACTGGAGTTTCTAAAAGACAATAAAAGCTCAAAAATTGCTTTAAAGGAGAGCCAAAATTGTTAACACAGCTAAAATGGAAAAAAAATTGTAATTAAAACTTAAAATATGCAAGTTAAGATAGTTTTTCTACGTTGTGTTTCACCTCGTTTGAAAGTTTAAACGTGTTTAAACGGGTCATATTGCGCCAGATTACAGTAGAACCAGACACACAGGAGCCCTGAAGCTGCAGGTTTTACAGCAATTTTAACTCGTTTTAAATCACATTAAACACACAAGAATAAGAAAACAAGACCTGGAATCCATCTGACATATTTAATAAAAGTCCTTCTGATGCTTCTTGGGTCTCGTGGTGAAAAACATTGTGAACAATCTGGAATCCGACAAGTCGTTTCTCTAAATGACGCAAATTCCATTTTAAGCTTTAAACTACTTTTTAAATGTTGCTGAAAGGAAGAATAAACCCGCAGTTACGATGATAATAATAAGACGCGTTTTGTGTGTCTGATGTGTGATTTGTGGAGGAAGAGTCGCAACAGAGTCGAAGAGAAACAACAGAAACCCGACACTCGTTTTCTATTGGTCAGAGTCCAGCCCAACCGGCCAATCAGGAAGCTGCAGCACTGTTGCTATGAGGGAATGAGCAGACGACGACAGTCGCCTGGGAGTACATGGCTCAGCGTGTATATATATATATATATATATATATATATATATATATAAAACTTTTTACACTGATGTGTTTACTGATTCTTTGTTGAAGAGCCGAGCTGGAGTGACTTTGAGGGAACTTTGAGGGAACTTTGAGGAACTTTGAGTGACTTTGAGGGAACTTTGAGGGAACTTTCAGGGAATTTGAGGGAACTTTGAGGGAACTTTGAGGGAACTTTGAGTGACTGAGGGAACTTTGAGTGACTATGAGTGACTATGAGTGACTTTGAGGTAACTTTTAGGGAACTTTCAGGGAATTTGAGGGAACTTTGAGGAACTTTGAGGCAATTTGAGGGAATTTGAGGGAACTTTGAGGGAACTTTGAGGATCTTTGAGGATCTTTGAGGATCTTTGAGGGATCTTTGAGGGATCTTTGAGGAACTTTGAGGGAACTCACTGCGGCTGAGTGCAGTCCTGGAGGTTGCACATCCTGCGGATGGGTTTGGGCTTCCTGTTGGCGTCGCAGTAGCCGCGGTGCAGCATCTTGGTGTCGCCCTTCTTTCTACATCCGTACTTCGTGTACTGGAAGCCTGAGGAAGACGAGTTTACCAACATTTAATAACATTTACCAACATTTACCAACATTTACCAGCATTTAATAACATTTACCAACATTTACCAGTATTTACCAGCATTTACCAGCATTTAATAACATTTACCAACATTTACCAACATTTCCCAGTATTTACCAACATTTACTAACATTTACCAGCATTTACCAACATTTAACATCATTTACTAACATTTACCAACATTTACCAACATTTAATAACATTTACCAGCATTTACCAGCATTTAATAACATTTACCAACAATTACTAATATTTACCAACATTTACTAACATTTACCAGCATTTACCAACATTTAACATCATTTACTAACATTTACCAACATTTAATAACATTTACCAGCATTTACCAGCATTTACCAACAATTACTAATATTTACCAACATTTACTAACATTTACCATCATTTACTAACATTTACTAATATTTACCAACAATTACTAATATTTACCAACATTTACTAACATTTACCAACATTTACCATCATTTACTAACATTTACTAATATTTACCAACATTTACTAATATTTACCAACATT
Organism: Blennius ocellaris; assembly: GCF_963422515.1. Taxonomy (NCBI): domain Eukaryota; kingdom Metazoa; phylum Chordata; class Actinopteri; order Blenniiformes; family Blenniidae; genus Blennius; species Blennius ocellaris. The sequence continues at coordinate 183,146 of NC_137656.1, read as the reverse complement.
TACCATCATTTACTAACATTTACCATCATTTACTAACATTTACTAATATTTACCAACATTTACTAATATTTACCAACATTTACTAACATTTACCATCATTTACTAACATTTACTAATATTTACCAACAATTACTAATATTTACCAACATTTACTAACATTTACTAATATTTACCAACATTTACTAATATTTACCAACATTTACTAACATTTACCATCGTTTACTACCAACTTTAAAAATATCCCAGGGTGGAACTTTTGGAAAACAGAGTTGTCTCCATGGAAACGAATCGAAAGCGCAACTGAAAAAAAGGCATGCAAGGTGGAACTTTTTGAAAATGCTCCAACGCCATCTCTCCCTGGAAATGTGTGGAAAATGCAACTTTTTGAAAATGCTTCAGTTGAAAATGCGACTTAAAAAAAAAAAAAAAAAAAAAAAAAATTCCCGGGTGGAACTTTTGGAAAATAGAGTTGTCTCCATGGAAACGAATTTTTAAAAAAGGCTTCCAAGGTGGAACTTTTTGAAAATGCTTGAGCTGAAAACACTGAAACTGTGGACACCACGGACATATTTCCAGGTATCCAACAAACAAACAAACAAACAAACAAACAAACAACCCAGGTTCAATGAGGGAGAAAAGACGAGCGACGACACAGAAGCGTAGTTGAGGGTTAAATTCCCAGGTTTTGCTCGTCACCTCCGGCGCAGGGCTTGGAGCACGGCGACCAGCTCTTCAGCGCCCACTCGTACGCCTCCTCCTGGATCACGTTGTTGTTGTTGACGGGCACCGAGTCTTCGTGGACGATGTACCTGTACGTCAGGGTGGAGCGCGTCTCGTTGTCCTTGGGTATAATCTGTCAATCGGGGGGGACGAAGACAAAGACAAAGACAAAGACGACAAACCATCACTGTCTTATTAAAGCACCAGGTTGTGGCGACGTCCCTCACTTGCATTCAAATACTTTGCGAATCAAAGAATCGGGCCTCGTAAGGGGAACTTTTTGAAAATGCTCTTGACTCCATCTCTCCCTGGAAATGTGTGGAAAATGCAACTTTTTGAAAATGCTTGAGTTGAAAACGTTGAAAGCTTGAAGTCACTGGAAAGGCAACTTTAAAAAAAAGAAAAAGTTCCCCGGGTGGAACTTTTGGAAACCCTAATTCAAGCAGTATCAAAAAGTTTCATTTTCAAAAAGTTCCACCTTGGAAGCCTTTTTTTAGTTGCGCTTTCGACTTGTTTCCATGGAGACAAATCTGTTTTCCAAAAGTTCCACTCGGGAATTTTTTTTTTTTTTTTAAAGTTGCGTTTCCAGTGACTTCAAGCTTTCCGCGTTTTCAACCCTAACCCTAACACTCCATGGAAACGAATCGGAAAAAAAGGCTTCCAACCACTTTTTGAAAATGCTCTAACTCTATCTCTCCCTGGAAATGTGTGGAAAATGCAACTTTTTGAAAATGCTTAAGTTGAAAACGCTGAAAGCTTGAAGTCACTGGAAACACAACTTAAAAAAAATATTCCCCTGGTGGAACTTTTGGAAAACATAGTTGTCTCCATGGAAACGAATCGAAAGCGCAACTAAAAAAAGGCTTCCAAGGTGGAACTTTTTGAAAATGCAACTTTTTGATAGTGCTTAAGTTGAAAACGCGGAAAGCTTGAAGTCAATGGAAACGCAACTTTAAAAAAAAGAAAAAAAATTCCCCGGGTGGAGCATTATCAAAAAGTTGCATTTTCAAAAAATTCCACCTTGGAAGCCTTTTTTTCCCAATTTCAACAGTATCAAAAAGTTGCATTTTCAAAAAGTCACTGGAAATGCAACTTTAAAAAAAGAAGAAAAAAAATTCCCCTGATGGAACTTTTGGAAAACAGAGTTGTCTCCATGGAAACAAATCGAAAACGCAACTAAAAAAAGGCTTCCAAGGTGGAACTTTTTCAAAATGCAACTTTTTGATAATGCTTGAGTTGAAAACGCGGAAAGCTTGAAGTCACTGGAAACGCAACTATAAAAAAAAAACAATTTCCCGGGTGGAACTTTTGGAGAACACAGTTGTCTCCATGGAAACGAATTGGAAAAAAAGGCTTCCAAGGTGGAACTTTTTGAAAATGCTCTAACTCCATCTCTCCCTGGAAATGTGTGGAAAATGCGGAAAGCTTGAAGTCACTGGAAACGCAACTTTAAAAAAAATAATAATAATAATTTCCCGGGTGGAACTTTTGGAAAACAGAGTTGTCTCCATGGAAACGAATTGGAAAAAAAGGCTTCCAAGGTGGAACTTTTTGAACAAACCAACAAAACGACAAAGCCTCACTGTCTTATTAAAGCACCAGGTTTGTGGCGACGTCCCTCATTTGCATTCAAATACTCTGCGAATCAAAGAATCGTGGACAAAAAGCGAAGCTGAACGACTCGTGTTTGGTTGAATGAAGGTCTGGGAAATTATCCGTCTTTTTAGATCATATTATCATTTAGGAAGTCATGAATATTGAGCTTTGAATGGTCGGACAGATTACTTTATGGAAATGTGAAGCTAAATGAAGTGAGTATAATAAGGTTTTATTTATTTTTTTAATTTTCCCCTATTATCAATTCAATCGGTGATGTTTCAAGATTTGTGTTGCACCATTTTGTATAATTAGCCGGAATATTAAATCCTTTCATAGCGGAAGACCTGCTGGCCGGCGTAACGGGGAAATATATTTATATATTCAAGCAATTTACCACGTCGTCGCACGTTTCTCCATCACATTTAAGCTTTTTAAAGTTGTTGTATTGTTAGAAAACTTACAAAAATACAGCTAAAGAAATATTTTATGCCAATATTTGTATGATCCAGAATATATTTGTGTGATTCAAGTTTTGTCGTATTTCTATGGAGGACTGAGCCAATATTACATTTATAAATATACCATTAATTAATTAATTCAATGTGACATTAATTTATTAAAATTGGAATTAAATTATATAAATGTGTCTTTGAATGTGTAATTAATTAATTACAATACAAATTAATGTAATACATTTATTAAAATTGGAATTAAATTATATAAATGTGTCTTTAAATGTGTCATTAATTAATTAGAATACCAATTAATTTTATGTAAAAAACAACAACATTTATTTTGCTATTCAATTAATAGTTTCATGGTCTAAATGTGTCAAAATTAAATGAATAAATACATCATGAAATAATTAATTCAATGTTTCATTAGTTAATTAAAATTGGAATGAAATATATAATTGTCATTAATGAATTAAAATATGAATTAATTTGATATAAAAATAACAAGCATATTCAACTATTTCACCATTTAATTAATTATTACTTTGCGTGGGTGTGTGTGTGTGTGTGTGTGTGTGTGTGTGTGTGTGTGTGTGTGTGTGTGTGTGTGTGGTTTCATCACTAAAACAAACCACAGCGCCAACTGGTGGCCTGGCATGCCAACTACATTGTTTTTTTTTAAGTTTCCGTGTGAATGGACGCAGTTTTCAAAACGTTTCTGGAACAAAAAACACAAAATAAAGAAGTTTCCAGTGGAGCTCCAGTCTTTGTCTTGTTGTTTTACCCAGAATGCCCTTCGGCTCCGACACAAACAACCAAACTGATGTAAACAAATCAAAGCTGCTTTTCTCAGCGCAGGTAAAAAAAAACCAAAAAGCCAACAATGATGGGTAATTGAGGAGCAGAATGAAAAAGCGAGTCTGGTAAAAGCTTAATGAGCACTCTCACTGTGAAAAGCCCAAATAACAAAAAAACAACAACAACAACAACAACAAAAACCTCTGAAAGAATTAAGCGGCGGCGGCGAGAGACCGACACCGGGAATAAATAATCCTGTCAGTGTTTTTGACCTCAGAGATTAACTTCTGACCTCTGAAGCCTCCATTTATCTCCATGTAATTATACGAGCATTGATTATATCCCATAATGAGACGATGAGTGAAAAGACTCTCACTTTAAAAGGGGATTATTAAATAAAGCAGGAAATTGTGTTTTTCCTCTTTCCTCCCACTAATGGATCTTTTTTTAAAAGTCTATCCTTGAAGTAATACTTCGCCTGTTTTCTCATTCAGGTTTTAAAAGTCGTGTTAATGTGAACAGCAGTCCTGTAAACATGGACTCAATCTGCTTTTCTAATCCACTCCCTTGACTCAACTAGTAAATGTTAAAATAAACGAGGAGTTGTAACTTCCCATCTGCCTGCTCTACTTTATTTTTTATGTTCAAAGTGTTTTTTCTCCTCAGTTTCAGTGTAAAAGTTCCTCCAGTGACTCCAACGAGAACAGGGTGCATCATTTAACAGGGACACCAGTTAATCCGAAACACCGGTACAATGCACTACCGGCAAGTCGCCGACGCTAAATTGCGGCGTTATTACATAACGAGTGGAGGCTCTGTGACGTCACTCCTCAGGGCGTCAGACTCTTTCCTTCACATGATTGCCGAGTCGGAGGTTTTCCTCACCAGGACCACGACGGGGTCGTGCAGCGGCCCGTCGGTCTGCAGCGTCTCCACGTCCTCCTCCATGACGTAGTGCCACTCCACGCCCAGGTCGATGAAGCTCCGGGACCGCGCCTCCTCCCCCTTCCCGTTCAGGATGTAGTGGCCGGTGGCCTGGTTCTTGACGGCTGCAATCAGCGGCGTGTGGTTAGGAGGCGCCGGCGTGTTGCTGGGAGGCGCCGGCGTGTTGCTAGGAGGCGATGGCGTGTTGCTAGGAGGCGTGTTGCTAGGAGGCGATGGCGTGTTGCTAGGAGGCGTGTTGCTAGGAGGCGATGGCGTGTTGCTAGGAGGCGTGTTGTTAGGAGGCGTGTTGTTAGGAGGCGTGTTGCTAGGAGGCGTGTTGCTAGGAGGCGATGGCGTGTTGCTAGGAGGCGTGTTGCTAGGAGGCGTGTTGCTAGGAGGCGATGGCGTGTTGCTAGGAGGCGTGTTGTTAGGAGGCGTGTTGTTAGGAGGCGTGTTGCTAGGAGGCGTGTTGCTAGGAGGCGATGGCGTGTTGCTAGGAGGCGTGTTGCTAGGAGGCGTGTTGCTAGGAGGCGATGGCGTGTTGCTAGGAGGCGTGTTGTTAGGAGGCGTGTTGTTAGGAGGCGTGTTGCTAGGAGGCGTGTTGCTAGGAGGCGTGTTGCTAGGAGGCGTGTTGCTAGGAGGCGATGGCGTGTTGCTAGGAGGCGTGTTGCTAGGAGGCGTGTTGCTAGGAGGCGTGTTGCTAGGAGGCGATGGCGTGTTGCTAGGAGGCGTGTTGTTAGGAGGCGTGTTGTTAGGAGGCGTGTTGCTAGGAGGCGTGTTGCTAGGAGGCGTGTTGCTAGGAGGCGTGTTGCTAGGAGGCGTGTTGCTAGGAGGCGTGTTGCTAGGAGGCGCCGGCATGTTGTTAGGAGGCGTGTTGCTAGGAGGCGCGTTGCTAGGAGATGTGTTGCTAGGAGGCGCCGGCATGTTGTTAGGAGGCGTGTTGCTAGGAGGCGCCAGCGTGTTGCTAGGAGGCGCCAGCGTGTTGCTAGGAGGTGTGTTGCTAGGAGGTGTGTTGTTAGGAGGCGCGAGCGTGTTGTTAGGAGGCGTGTTGCTAGGAGGCGCCAGCGTGTTGCTAGGAGGTGTGTTGCTAGGAGGTGTGTTGTTAGGAGGCGCGAGCGTGTTGCTAGGAGGTGTGTTGCTAGGAGGTGTGTTGCTAGGAGGCGCCAGCGTGTTGCTAGGAGGCGCCGGCGTGTTGCTAGGAGGCGTGTTGTTAGGAGGCGCCAGCGTGTTGCTAGGAGGAACCCCCCCCCCCACCCCCCCCAGGTAAACGAGGAGGTAAGAGGATCTTCTCTCATGTGTGGATTCACTTACCAAGAATTTGAGGCGAGGCCTCATGTTCTTGGATGATCACATGTCGAGATCCGTCGGGGATGAGAAACATCTTTAGGAAACCTTCGGCAAGGTGGAAGCGGCGGCAGGAGAAGAAAGGGGCGGGTGGGTAGGGGGGCGGGGTTAAGGGTAGGGGGGCGGGGTTACGGGGGGGGGGTAGAAAACAGATACAGGTAAGTTAAGCAGATGCAAAAGGAAACTCTGGGTTTGCGGAGGCGGACGTCTTCGATACGCTTTGATCTCAAAACACATCTGGAGAGGTTCCAGGTGGGGGGGTTGGTGGGTGGAGTTGGGGGGGTTGGGGGGGGATCTTGAAACAGGTTCGTTCACATCTGTGGGTTTTGTCTCGGGAAAAGACAAGAACCCAGCGACACAGGCTTTGATGTGTGCCGGATGTGAGCGAGCTAGCGTTTCTCCAAACAGGAAGTTCGGCGGCTGGTTTTCCCGGCAAAGCCGCCGAGAAGCTCCGCCTCCCGCGGACCGACTCACCCAACACGTTCCGAGAGTCCTCCGTCTCGTTCAGGAACACGTTTCGGGCTCCTTTGGGCAGAGAGAAGGCTCCCCGGGTCTTCCCTTCCAAACCAAACACACAGTTAGTCTCAGGCCGCCGCCCCGAGTTGTGACTGACAGGCTGAGCTCTGGCGCGTCGGCGTGGCCCACAAAAGGTAAGGCAGGTCGACTTAAAACAGTGTTTTTCAACCTTTTTTGAGCCGAGGAACACTTTTTTTGGTTTGGAGAAACCTGGAACCACCGGAAATGTTAAAATAAAACTCTGTAGCCTCGATTAACAATATAAAGTCTTTCTCATCAAAGACATCAAAGTCTTTCTCATCAAAGTTTTATCAACAGGAATCAAGTAAATACAGAAAAAAAGTATTTCCCAATTTCTTTTTTTTTTTATTTTGACTCCCGTTTGTTTGTTTGTTTGTTTGTTTGTGAGGGATGAAAGTAAACAAGACACAAATCAGTTACAGAAATCAATGTTCACACAAACACGGTTCTACGGACAGAAAACTGACATTCTGAGTCCTCAGACGTCGTTTAGCGTTCGGGACAGACGACACCCTGGTGTTTCCTCCAGATCGTCAGCTGAGTCGTGGGAAATGATCACATTTCACTTTGTTTTCTAAAAAACCTTTGCTCTCACAGCGACAGTGTGTTGCAGAGTAATCATGTATAAATACTCTCCACCACTAGAGGGCAGCACAGAACTTTGCCGGTGAAATGTAAAGTGACAGACGTCAGTGTGGTTCATCTCCACCTCCTGCGGCTGCTAAAAAGGTTGAAAAACACTGAACGTCCTCTAGACCAGTGTTTTTCTACCTTTTTAGAGCCGAGACACACTTTTTTCTTTGGAAACATCTGGAGTCACACCTCCACCTGAAAATGTTAAAATGTTAAACTCTGCAGCCTCTATTAACAATATAAAGTCTTTCTCATCAAAGACATCAAAGTCATTCTCATCAAAGTTTTATCAACAGGAATCCAGTAAATCCAGAAAGCAAGGACTTTTTTTAATAGTGCCTCCCTCAGTGTGAAACCTGGACCTGATGGATGAAGAGCTGAGATCCTGGTTTTCAAAAACTTCTCCATCACTGTCACTGACACAGTACTTTGATACAAGATGGTAGCAGGAGGTGGAGATGAACCACACTGACGTCTGTCACTTTACATTTCACCGGCAAAGTTCTGTGCTGCCCTCTAGTGGTGAAGAGTATTTATACAGGATTACTCTGCAACACACTGTCGCTGTGAGAGCAAAGGTTTTTTAGAAAACAATGTGAAATGTGATAATTTCCCACGACTCAGCTGACGATCTGGAGGAAACACCAGAGGTTGAAAGGTTTCAAGGTTTCAAGGTGTTTTCAAGAAAAACACTGTTTTAAAGGACAGGAACTGCGATTTCACTGACCGGAGAGCAGTTTGGCTCAATTTTTCATCCAAAACTAAAAGTTAAATTTGAGAGATTTTAAAACTGAGCCAGGCTGTGAAATAAAAAAATAAACAAAAAAAAGACTTTGACTGTGAATTGGTGGATCAATAAAGAACATTTTCTTCTCTACTTTATACACGACATGAGGTCGATGACACATGCCATCGTTGGCTAAGCCCCGCCCCCAAACACAAACAAACCAATAGCATTCCACCACCCGCTGCCCGGATTGGAACCGACGTCCTCGTCTCCGTCGAGACGCTCCACTGGCACTTTTTAAGTAGTTTAACACACAAAAAACATTAAACTAACACCTTGTATAATCTACCCAGCAACAGCCACGAAGGGGGCGGGGCTTAGACAAAAAAAAAAAAGGCCATTCTATTGGATGAGGTTTGCTGGAAACAGCAGCGGCGGGCCGACCTGAGGACGGTGTCAAATTACAAGCTCTCGACGCTGCATGTCGGCGAAGCTCCGCCGCCGACGTGCAGCGTTTATCTTCACGCTGCGGTTTGAGTGGCGCCGCCGAACGGCGGGACAAGAAGCGTCTGCTGATGCTCACGTGCTCATTTTTAATAAAAAAATTAGAATACAATATATAAAAAAAGGTAAATTTTTCACAGTAATTAAGTTGTTTTGTCTATACAACAACTATCTACACTGATAAAAAATATTCTACTAGATCGACTAAAAAAAGGGAACTTGTTGCATAATTTACCTATATTGATCAAGTACCATCGTTTTTATTTAAATTACTTTTTCCAACATGAAAAATAAAATCAAAGTGATTCTAAATATCTTTATTCCGTCCGCCTGTGGTAAGTAGGAACACTGTAAAAAACTGAACAAAGCGGAATTTGCCCACAATACTTAAATTATTCATGTTCCCAAAACGCACCTTTTATATCTCATATTTTACACTTCAACACTCAATATATTTGTGTGAAGACACGACATTTTTATTGTCGATTTCACTGATTCAACTAAGTTAAATTAACCTCCACAGATTGATTTTTGCCAGCGTACATAAGAAACACGCAAATTGCCGTACGAGCATCAGGAAACCTGTTTGCCCCAAACCAAGATGGCCGACGCAACGTCGCACCACAAAACGAACGGCGGCGCTTCCAGGATGATCGATGGATCGGTTCGGACCATCGTCAGGCGTCTTTGTCCGCGCAGCCGCACGACGAGGCTGGTGTCAAACTACAAGCGTTTGGTGCTGCAGGCGGTTCAAAGACGCATCCTGGAAGCTGGAAACAGCCAGGCTGTTTCAAAATAAAACTATTTAGAGATATTCTAGGGAGAGGGGGAGAAGAAGAAGAAGTGAGCAAAAAGAAATGAAATAGAAAAGAAAGAAAAGATAAAAAAGAAGAATAAAAAGAAAGAAAAAGAACAAAAGCAAGAAAAAAATACAAAGGAAAAAAGAATAAAAGAAAGAAAAAAGGGGAATAATGAAGCAAAAAAGAGAAAAAGGAAAAAAGAAAGATGAAAGAAAAAAAAGAAAAAAAAGGGAAAAATGAAGCAAAACGGAGAAAAAAGACGCATACGATGAAAAATGAGAATAACATGAAAGAAGAAAAAAGAAAAAAGGAAAATTAAGTAAAAAGAGAAAAAAGGAAAAAAATTGAGAAATAAGAAAAAGAATGAAAAAACAAAAAGAAAAATGATAAAAAAAGAAGCAAAAATACAAAAAAGGTAAAAAGAAAACAAAGATGAAAAAGAAAAAGAATAAAAGAAAGCAAAAAGGGGAATAATGAAGCAAAAAATAGAAAAAGGAAAAAGAAAGATGAAATAAGAAAAAAAGAATAAAAGAAAAAAAGGGAAAAATGAAGCAAAGCGGAGAAAAAAGGAGAAACGCATACGATGAAAAATACAAAAAAAGAGAAAAAAGGAAAGAAAGATGAAAAATGAGAATAACATGAAAGAAGAAAAATAAAGAAAGAAAAAGTGAAAATGAAGTAAAAATAGAAAAAAGGAAAAAAAATGAGAAATAAGAAAAATAATGAAAAAAACAAAGAAATAAAAATAAAAAAAGGTCAATAAGAAAAAGAACAAAAGAAAGAAAAAGGGAAATAATGACACAAGAAGAAAAGAAAAGATATTTCAGCAGTAAAAAGTGGCGATTCGTTCTAGAAAGTTCTACAAGGAAGAAAAACTTCCTGGAGGTTTGATTCACTGAAACTTTTTTTTTTTTTAATTGGTTTGCGCACACACACACACACACACACACACACACACACACACACACACACACACACACACACACACACACACACACACACACACACACACACACACACACACACACACACACACACACACACACACACACACACACACACACACACACACACACACACACACACACACACAGCGTGGTTAGTGCTCTACAAGCGGAGACGAGACTCTGATACTTGCATATTGTGTTTTCCAAAACTGGCTTTTCTTTTTGGGCTCTCTTGCTCAACTGTTTCCCTGCAGAGAGAGGCGGCAGGTTAGAACTCCTTCAGGGAACCGACCGCCAACCTTCAGGGAACCGACCGGCAACGTTCAGGGAACCGACCGGCAACCTTCAGGGAACCGACCGGCAACGTTCAGGGAACCCACCGGCGACCTTCAGGGAACCGACCGCCAACCTTCAGGGAACCGACCGCCAACCTTCAGGGAACCGACCGGCAACCTTCAGGGAACCGACCGGCAACCTTCAGGGACCCGACCGGCAAACTTCAGGGAACCGACCGCCAACCTTCAGGGAACCGACCGGCGACCTTCAGGGAACCGACCGGCGACCTTCAGGGAACCGACCGGCGACCTTCAGGGAACCGACCGGCAACCTTCAGGGAACCGACCGGCAACCTTCAGGGAACCGACCGGCAACCTTATGGGGAACCTACCGGCAACCTTCAGGGAACCGACCGGCAACCTTCAGGGAACCGACCGGCAACGTTCAGGGAACCGACCGGCAACGTCACGCTGGACGTTCAGGGAACCGACGTGACGATGAAGAGGTGAGGTAATCACCCCCCCTCCCCCCCACCGCGGTCCGTGATGTCATCAAATAACCACAACAATCAGGGACTACAGACCTATAAAACTAGAAGCTACTGACGCTAGCAGCAGGAGGAGCAGGGCCATAGACCTATAGAACTAGAAGCTACTGACGCTAGCAGCAGGGCCATAGACCTATAGAACTAGAAGCTAATGGCGCTAGCAACAGGAGGAGCAGAGCCATAGACCTATAGAACTAGAAGCTACTGACGCTAGCAGCAGGCGGGCCATAGACCTATAGAACTAGAAGCTACTGACGCTAGCAGCAGGAGGGCCATAGACCTATAGAACTAGAAGCTACTGACACCTAGCAGGAGAACTAGAATTATATTCAGGTTTATGAGCAGGATCTACTTCTAAAGTTCTCTGTGCTCTGTCTTCTTCTGTGTTTCTGGTGTGTTTGGTGAGTCACAGCGCCCCTGGAGGCCTGGCAGGTGAACTACAGGCCCTGAAGCCTGGTGTCCATGGAGACGTGTGGACGGAGAACAAGAAGATGGCAGAGAAAAGATGGTGCACAAACAGGGAGCAGCTCTATAGAAGAAGAAACGTCCACATTGGGGTCGTCAGCATGAACTATTGAATTTACAAGGCGGATTCTACAACCAGATGTGCGTCGATACATTAAAAGGGCAACTCTATTCTTGGCCAGTCGGTCTCACCCCCCCCCCGCTGCCCCCCCCCGCCCCTCCTCCCTCCCCCGCCATCGTCCATTTGATGTGTGAGCGAAACGAGAAGGCGGTCGCAGGTTCAGGACCTGGCCTGTGATGTGGAGCAGATCTATTCCCACAGGACCTTCTTTTATGACGACCCGTCAATTTGATGGCTTCCATGACATTTTTTTTTCGGCCTCCCTGGAGGGGGAGGAGCCTCTCCTGTGGTCACGCTGACATTTGTGCGGGTCTGAGGCGGCGCCGCTTTGGGAACGTCGGAAATCGTCCTTTGTGTTGCAAAAGCAGTGCGAACCGACCGCAGCATTAGAAAGATCTTATGGACTTGTCTGCAGTCACTGGACTCGGCAGCGAGTTCCGCCTCGCAATACCAACTTGTACCACCAGGTGGTGTTGTGAGTCGTGCTTACGCAATTAGAGACAAAACCTTCGTTGTGTTTTGAGGATTTAAACAAATACAACAGACTGAAATGAATGAAAATGTAACTTGCTTATAGTAACTAGTAGTTCTGCACATGCTCAGTAGAGCCAATCAGAACGTTTCCTCCGTATTGTCACGACTCCCGGTTTATATTCTCCTGGATTTGGTACTTTTATTTTGACAGTCACCATAATGACAACCTGGCCTGATTTGTATGTCGTTTCCACCGGAACCAGAGTTGAGTTTCTCTGACCCTGAAGCTCAGCTAAACCTGAAGCTCAGCTAAACCCTGAAGCTAAACCCTGAAGCTCAGCTAAACCCTGAAGCTAAACCCTGAAGCTCAGCTAAACCCTGAAGCTAGAACTTGAAACTAAACCCTGAAGCTCAGCTAAACCTGAAGCTCAGCTAAACCGTGAAGCTAAACCCTGAAGCTAAACCCTGAAGCTAAACCCTGAAGCTCAGCTAAACCCTGAAGCTAGAACTTGAAACTAAACCCTGAAGCTCAGCTAAACCTGAAGCTCAGCTAAACCGTGAAGCTCAGCTAAACCCTGAAGCTAAACCCTGAAGCTCAGCTAAACCCTGAAGCTAAACCCTGAAGCTAAACCCTGAAGCTAAACCCTGAAGTTAAACCCTGAAGCTAAACCCTGAAGCTAAACCCTGAAGCTCAGCTAAACCCTGAAGCTAAACCCTGAAGCTAAACCCTGAAGCTAAACCCTGAAGCTAAACCCTGAAGTTAAACCCTGAAGCTAAACCCTGAAGCTAAACCCTGAAGTTAAACCCTGAAGCTAAACCCTGAAGCTAAACCCTGAAGTTAAACCCTGAAGCTAAACCCTGAAGCTAAACCCTGAAGTTAAACCCTGAAGCTAAACCCTGAAGCTAAACCCTGAAGCTAAACCCTGAAGCTAAACCCTGAAGTTAAACCCTGAAGCTAAACCCTGAAGCTAAACCCTGAAGCTAAACCCTGAAGCTAAACCCTGAAGCTAAACCCTGAAGTTAAACCCTGAAGCTAAACCCTGAAGCTAAACCCTGAAGCTCAGCTAAACCCTGAAGCTAAACCCTGAAGCTAAACCCTGAAGTTAAACCCTGAAGCTAAACCCTGAAGCTAAACCCTGAAGTTAAACCCTGAAGCTAAACCCTGAAGCTAAACCCTGAAGCTAAACCCTGAAGTTAAACCCTGAAGCTAAACCCTGAAGTTAAACCCTGAAGCTAAACCCTGAAGCTAAACCCTGAAGCTAAACCCTGAAGCTAAACCCTGAAGCTAAACCCTGAGTTGAGCTACCAGAGCAGCATTGAGCTCCAGAAAGATTCCCAGAGTCTGAAGCAGCGACACGTTTCCTCCTCGTCTGACGTCTCAAACTATTAAACTCAACGACACGCTTGGTTGTTTCTTTTTAAATATTTTCCATTTGCAGCAGTGAAGATAAACGTTGGCTGGGTTTTTACTTCTTCCTTGAAGCGCTGGAACATTTCTCATGTGGAGCAAATAGAAGAGGTCGGGCTCCTCGTCTCCTTTCCTCGTCTCCTTTCCTCGTCTCATTTCCTCATCAATCTGAAGTGACGATCAATATTTAGGAGTTTCTCTGAACAACTTTAAAATATGACGCAGACTTTAATCTGCTTGGTTTATGAGCCACTTTGCTCTTCTTATTTTTTCTTTTGAAAATTACAGATCAAAGTTACTGAAGCAGGAAAAAACTGCACTTCTCATCTAACTTCAATAAACTTCGGTTAAAACCTAGAAGCCAGTGTTTTTCTGATTCGGAGGTTTTATCTGCGTTTCATATTCAGGAATAGTTCTGGAGTCTAATTGTTCTTTTTCAGGGGGTTAAAGAATTAAGTTTCGTTTGAAGACGCCGGAGAAAAGACGAGCTGTGAATGTTGACGGTCTGATTGTTAGAGTGACAACGCAACTTTTTGTCACTTACCCAGTCAAATAAATGATTCTTATCCTCTCCCTGCAGGGCGCAGATATTACTCTCCATAGGCAGTAATCCTACCAATTGTAATGTAACTGGCACTAACTTCTGTTGACGACTCAGTGAATCGTCTGCTTTTATATGTTTATTTATTGTTTTGTATGTATTTTACAAACTCTTTGCAAAAACGACTCACCCGAATAGCACAAACTCTCCAGGGATGATTTGTCGTCAATCAAGGATCAATCGATTTG
>NC_137656.1:106578-164078 GCF_963422515.1 Blennius ocellaris | reverse complement strand
GGTCTACTGTCCTCAGGTCTACCTTCCACAGGTCTACCGTCCTCAGGTCTACTGTCCTCAGGTCTACTGTCCTCAGGTCTACTGTCCTCAGGTCTACCGTCCTCGGATCTACCGTCCTCGGATCTACCATCCTCGGGTCTACCGTCCTCGGGTCTACCGTCCTCGGGTCTACCGTCCTCGGGTCTACCGTCCTCGGGTCTACTGTCCTCGGGTCTACCGTCCTCGGGTCTACTGTCCTCGGGTCTACTGTCCTCAGGTCTACCGTCCTCGGGTCTACTGTCCTCGGGTCTACCGTCCTCGGGTCTACCGTCCTCGGGTCTACTGTCCGCAGGTCTACCATCCTAAGGTCTACTGCCCTAAGGTCTACTGTCCTAAGGTCTACTGTCCTAAGGTCTACCGTCCAGATGCTACCTTCTGGACGACGACCATCTGGTTGCCTACCGTCCAGATTCCCACCGTCCGGAGGTCTACTGTCCTACCGTCCAGATTCCTACCCTCCGGATGTCTACCGTCCAGAGGTCTATTGTCTACCGTCCAGATTCCCACCGTCCGGAGGTCTACTGTCCTAATGTCCAGATTCCTCCCCTCCAGTTGCCTACCGTCCGGATGCTCGTGGGGCAGCCAGTGGTGTTTGGCGTTCTGGAACTCGAAGTGGGCGTTGCGGAGCTGGCACTGCTGGGCCCGGAAGTCCTCAAAGTGCTTGGGGCAGTCGTCCGTGTTGCACAGCTGGTACTCGTAGTTCACCCCGGGGCAGTCCTGGCCACCGTTAGAGGGTCTAGTGGGGGGGGGGGGGGGGGGGGGGGGTAGAGGAGCAGGCAATACATTCTAGTTAGAAACCGTAGCAAAGAAACTCAGAATTCATAAGGACGTGTCAGACGTCCAACTTTGTATTCAAAGTGTTTTTCCTCAAATCAGTTTTGTATTCCTGAACTTCAGTCTAAAAGTCCCTCTAGTGACTCTAGTTTCTGTGTCTGTACCTGGATTGTGATTATGGTGACTGTCAAAATAAAAGTACCAATTCCAGGAGAATATAAACTGGGAGTCACGACACCACAGAGGAAACACTGTTCCCTACTGAGCATGTGCAGAACGACTCGTTACTACCAGGACTTCTACAAATCGGCCTTTTCCCATTATTTCCACGTGGCTCTGAGCACCGTCGTCGTGGAAACGGACGGCCAGAATTAAAACAAGTTTTGGGTTGTCGCAACAAAACGCTGTGTAAACAGAGCCTAGCATCTCACGTCGTGGTTAATTCATCACATTTCTTTCCGAGCCGCTCGTTATCGACATGTTGAAGCAAAGTGAAGGAGAAGCCCTTGAAAAGCGTCTCGCTCTTTTGTTAAAACTATCAACACAAAGAGTAACTGCTGGAAGGAAATGAACCCTCATGCATAATTCAAAGCTTTGTACAGATTCTAGACATCAAAGACTTCACAAGACAAACGTGACACAATTACATTATTCTGCGGTTTAGGGCTGAACAAACTCCGATAAAGGTCCTAAACTAAGGTTTTTATGTGGACGATCATCGCCTCCGAGGAAGAGCTGCGTCAGATTTGACTCCTCTTTTTTTTTTCTTGCTTTTTAATCATTCTTTTTTTTTTTCCCCTCGACACAAACAGCCTTAATGATCCGGCTCTCTTTAGTTTGTTTTAATTGGCCGTCGCTGCTGGTTGTTTAACTCCACTCACGTCGGAACAATGACAACATTTCCTCTTCTTAAGTGTCTCTAAGCTTGAATTGCAAGACTCGAGGGGGGTGGGGGGGGTTGAGGGGGGGGTGGGGGGGGTTGAGGGGGGCAGGACTGCTTTGTGGCGTCCGTCAAGGTCAGTTTAGTGGACGGACGTGAGCTTTTGTCCAAAGCGTCACCCCGTCACAGCTGGTGACCGTCATCATCCGCTGAGCGAAGCACAAACTTCAATAAAGATGTTTGATCCTTTGAAAACCTGCAGAGATTCTTCTTGACGACGTGAAGCAGCCAGACGATCGCAGGTCTCATTTATACTTCACACGCAAACGATAGACGACAAGCTGCCCCCCATCACTAGTATTGGTATCCATCACTAGTACCGGTATCCATCACTAGTACCGGTATCCATCACTAGTATCTGGTATCGGTATTCATCACTTGTATCGGTATTCATCACTTGTATCGGTATCCATCACTAGTATCGGTGTCCATCACTAGTATCGGTATCCATCACTAGTATCGGTATTCTTCACTAGTATCGGTATCCATCACTAGTATCTGGTATCGGTATCCATCACTAGTATCGGTATCCATCACTAGTACCGGTATCCATCACTAGTATCTGTGTCCATCACTAGTATCGGAATCCATCAGTAGCATCGGTTTCCATCACTAGTATCGGTATCCTCCACTAGTATCGGTATCCATCACTAGTATCGGTATTCTTCACTAGTACTGGTATCCATCACTAGTATCTGGTATCGGTATCCATCACTAGTATCGGTATCCATCACTAGTATCGGTATCCATCACTAGTATCGGTATCCATCACTGGTATCGGTATCCATCACTGGTATCGGTATCCATCACTGGTATCGGTATCCATCAGTAGTATCGGTATCCATCAGTAGTATCGGTATCCATCAGTAGTATCGGTATCCATCAGTAGTATCGGTATCCATCACTAGTATCGGTATCCATCACTAGTATCGGTATCCATCAGTAGTATCGGTATCCATCACTAGTATCGGTATCCATCAGTAGTATCGGTATCCATCAGTAGTATCGGTATCCATCACTAGTATCGGTATCCATCACTAGTATCTGGTATCGGTATCCATCAGTAGTATCGGTATCCATCACTAGTATCGGTATCCATCACTAATATCGGTGTCCATCACTAGTATCGGCCTCCCCACAGAGACGATAAACGTTCAGGTCCAGGAGTGCCGGGGGTTTTGGTCTCAGCAGCAGTTAACGAGGTCGTGACTTTATCTATTTGATTGGTTTCTACGTTCCTCCTCCTCCTCAAACCACCGGCTGTTTGAAAAGCGATTGCTGGTTTTTACACCGATGGATTAATGGTTTGTTTACTCAAAAATAATGAGGCTTGCGGGGAAACGTTCATTTGTCCACTCGCCGCCCACCCCCCCCCCCACTTCCTGCCACCAGAGATTACCTGGTGTTACATTATTGCTTTTCCTCCCCATTAAATCCTCCGGCCGTTAGATTTCATCTCAACCCTCCGAGGCCCGGCTGTTTGGAGGCAGCGCCGCAATCCTTCTTTTTTCTTCTCCATGTGAGCAAAGCACCGCTACGCTATCGCTACGCTATCTCCATTATCGACAGTTCTGGCAGCCAATCAACACGCCGAACATCCGAATGGATTAAAGACGATTTCAGGGAGACTGAAGATGTGAGGAAAGCAGGTGACGACTCCTTTAAAGTCCCAGTGAAATGAAGGTTCCACCTCCAGAACTCTCTGGTGTCTCTTCTAGAACATTTTCCTGCTAACTGGCTGAAGGTCAAATGTTAAAACACGACAATCTGAGAGAAAATAGCCGATAAACGGCGCTATTTCCTCTGCTGGGCGGAGCTTCTGACAATAACAGAGTGACATCACGAGTTGTGCACACGCCCAAGTTGTGTTTACATTATGGAGGATCAGAGTTTTGACCACGAAGAGGCTGAATTGAACCAGATTTCATCATCATGGTCATTTCAAACCCAGTGATTGATGAAGAAGACACAGAAGGTGGTTCTGCCATCGGTGACCCCGTCTGGAACATGTTTGAGGAAGCAGAAGACGCTTCGTCCTCCATTCGTCCTCGTCTCCTCGTCTCCTCGCCTCAGCAGCCTCCACTTTTCACCTTTGAGGCTTTGAGGCTCCGGACTTTTGGCAGAACGACCGGCTTCCTGGATCCAACACGTCCAAGAGCTAGAAGACTGAATCACTGAAGACGAGTCCAGGTGTTACTGGATCGTCTACTAGCCGCCCCAGCTAGCGGCTCCCGCTAGCTGCGAGTGGCTAGCCGCTAGCCGTGCTCCTTTCCTCCTCTCTGGTCTCTTCCAGGCTCAATCTTTCATCAAGGCTCATAAAACGCCGACTATAACTTCAAAACACTGTAAAAACTTGGATATTTAAGAGGAAACAAGCCGATATAAACACAACAGATCGAGATCTGCACAACTCGTGATGTCACACATAGGCTCCGCCCACAATGGCCCACGAAGAAGAAGGATTCCCCCGACTTCCTCGGCTGGAGATTCAAAATTCAAATAATTTTGTTATGCGACAACAGTGGTGGGGCAGAGTCGGAGGAACCTTACAAGTAGAACCACAACTATCGTTTTTTACAAAGTAGCGTGGTACGTTTCACTGGGACTTTAAGTGTTTAGAGCAGCTTGAGCTATTTTCTTCTTTATTCTCCTTTTATTAAGCTTTTCCTTCTTTTGCTGTTTCACATAACTTGGCTCTTTCTCCCCATCGAGCTTCAACATGACTTGATTCTGCTGTTTTCCTCCGTCACGTCCCGACAAAGGAAGAAAAAAATCCCTCAATGACCCAGACGGGAAGTCGGTCGACCGACAAAGAAAGAACCAGACGGACGTTATTCTGTCGTTCAATAATGAGTCAAGAAGGTTAAAAGAGACTAAACCGAACCACACGAAGAGATAAAAGCTCCAAGGAAGAAAAAACACACGAAATAAGAGTCACAATAATGAACAGAGCTGAATTAATGGAGCTAGCTTAGCGGCGGCGGCGGCGGCGGTTCTCACGCGGGGTTGTTGCACTGACGAGTGCGGAAGCGAACGCCGGCGCCGCAGGAGCGCGAGCAGGAGCCATGTTTGGTCCAGGAGCCCCAGGAGCCGTCCTGCTTGACCTGGTTGGGGTTCTTCCACATGCAGTGACCTTTGTAGCACCACTGAAGAAGAAGAAGACCGGGGGGGGGGGGGGGGGAGGGGGGGAGGGGGGGAGGGGGGAGGGAAAAGGTAACGCGGAATGTTTTGACACTCCAGGCGAGGTCTCGTCCTCCGGAGCCTCTTCACCCGACGGCTTTTGAAAAGCGAACGACTTGTTTTAAAAGATTGAATCGTTTAACTAAACATCAAAGGAGGAAGGTGGATAAAGAACCGGAGAGTTTCACTGTACGGCTCTTTTAATTCTTCTTTTTTTTTTTACTGGCATTTTCATGGTTCACGACATTCAACATGTTGCCTTCAGGGTTCATCTGTACATTAAAATATTAAAACATTAAAACCTGTATAAATAGAACAAAGATGAAGGGTTGGTTCTTCCACCGTCTTATTTTAAACACAAATTCACACCTTATTGCTAAATAACTATAAACTCGGTTTTTTTCACTGCAAAACTTGAGGAAAAAAATGCAATATTTTGTTTTTGTTTGTTTAAATGGAAACGCTGAAAACAATGTAGTTTTCATGTTCGACCACTGGTGGTGCTGTTGTGTGTTTTAGTATCGAAAACACAAACAACGATATTAACATTCTAGACCACCAGTTGTTATTACGGTGACTGTCAAAATAAAACTACCAAGTTGGATTGTTATTACGGTGACTGTCAAAATAAAACTACCAAGTTGGATTGTTATTATGGTGACTGTCAAAATAAAACCACCAAGTTGGATTTTTATTACGGTGACTGTCAAAATAAAACCACCAAGTTGGATTGTTTTTAAAGTGACTGTCAAAATAAAACTACCAAGTTGGATTGTTATTACGGTGACTGTCAAAATAAAACCACCAAGTTGGATTGTTATTACGGTGAATGTCAAAATAAAACTATCAAGTTGGATTGTTATTACGGTGACTGTCAAAATAAAACCACAAAGTTGGATTGTTATTACGGTGACTGTCAAAATAAAACCACCAAGTTGGATTGTTATTACGGTGACTGTCAAAATAAAACTACCAAGTTGGATTGTTATTACGGTGACTGTCAAAATAAAACCACCAAGTTGGATTGTTATTACGGTGACTGTCAAAATAAAACCACCAAGTTGGATTGTTATTACGGTGAATGTCAAAATAAAACCACCAAGTTGGATTGTTATTACGGTGACTGTCAAAATAAAACTACCAAGTTGGATTGTTATTACGGTGACTGTCAAAATAAAACTACCAATTTGGATTGCTATTATGGTGACTGTCAAAATAAAACTACCAAGTTGGATTGTTATTACGGTGACTGTCAAAATAAAACTACCAATTTGGATTGCTATTACGGTGACTGTCAAAATAAAACTACCAAGTTGGATTGTTATTACGGTGACTGTCAAAATAAAACTACCAAGTTGGATTGTTATTACGGTGACTGTCAAAATAAAACTACCAATTTGGATTGCTATTATGGTGACTGTCAAAATAAAACTACCAAGTTGGATTATTATAAAGGTGACTGTCAAAATAAAACCACCAAGTTGGATTGTTATTACGGTGACTGTCAAAATAAAACCACCAAGTTGGATTGTTATTACGGTGACTGTCAAAATAAAACCACCAAGTTGGATTGCTATTACGGTGACTGTCAAAATAAAAGTTTCCAATTCCCAGGAGAACATAAACCGGGAGTGATGACATCACGGAGGAAGCTTGGCTCTGATTGGCTCCACTGAGCAGCAGGAGAGCTCCAGAAAAGTTAAAATCCTCTTAATTTGGAAGCGTAAACATGTTTTGCTGCTCCAGACGTGTTAAACTCAGAGTTTGTATTAATTTTTCACTTACAGTCAAATCATTGATAAACTTTTCGTCGCCTGCTCTCCACATAATTGTCACTTCAACGTTTCCAATTTAAATTATCAACCCGAAGCCGAGAGTTTGGATTAAAAAATAAATAAATAAACAACCGTATTTCTGCACGCTGTGTACGCACACAATGGAGCACGCATTAGCATTTATACGACGCCACTTTTAAATGACGGGACTTTCAATTCCACTCGTGTGTGTTTTGACCTTTTGCCGCCAGTTCATGAGGAACAAAGGCAAAGGAAGAGTGGAGATGAAAGGCAATGAAGCCACAAAGGAAAGAAAACAAACAAACAAAACAGGTTTGAACAACGTAGAAAACAATCGTTGTCTGTGGCGTTTTCATGACAACTGACAAATAAGACACAAAGAAAGACGAGAGGCGAGTGGAGAAGTGAAAAGAGACGAAGGTATGGAAGTCAAACTGTTCCGAATTTCTAACTCGGA
The DNA here is from genome assembly GCF_963422515.1 of Blennius ocellaris. NCBI lineage: Eukaryota > Metazoa > Chordata > Actinopteri > Blenniiformes > Blenniidae > Blennius > Blennius ocellaris. Next base: position 156,892 of record NC_137656.1, on the reverse strand, counting down.
ATTTTTTTACCATGGAAATCAGACTTTGAACTTTAAAAGCTGTCGGATTTCAAGTACGCATCTTTTTTTTTTGCTTCTGATTTTTTTTCCAACATCTAAAAATATGATAATAATAATAATAATATATACCGATCAACAACAATTATCATTATTATTATCATTATATTAATTGATACCATCTGTTGGTCTAATTGTTCTATAATATTCTAAAATATTATTATTATTATTATTTTAGAATAGTATGGAACAATTAGACCAACAGATGGGTATCAATTAACAAAATAATAATAATGATCATAATAATATTGATGATAATAATAATAATAATAATGATAATAAAAATAATACTAATGATAATAATAATGATATTAATAATGATATTAATAATAATAATAATAATAATAATATTAATAATAATACTAAAAATAATATAATGATAATAACAAAATTGATGATAATAATAATGATAATAATAATAATAACAACAACAACAACAATAATCTCCCCCCCTCTGCTGGTCTACTAGTGTCCCATGGTGAGCTAAGCCCCCCCCCCCCCCCCCCCCCCCGGACCCACCTTCCCCGGGGAGCACTCGGTCCCGTCCAGCGGCGGCCCCTTCTTGGTCTTGCAGAAGTAGGGGTTGTCGGGGTGGCTGCACCACAGCTGCTTGCAGGGGTCGAAGGTCCGGAACTGCAGAGAACCGAGCAGAACCGAGCAGAACGTTCAGAACGTTTAGAACGTAGAGGCCGCCACGTGAAGAACAACAACAGTCGGACGTTCCGGAGCTTCGGTCTGGAACTTTGACCGTCGGTGGAACTTCAGGAGGTTAGGGTGACGCTGCGGCTGCGGCTCGTCTTCCAGGACCTCCAGGAGACGTCCTGGAGGACGTCCTGGAAGACGACGCTGCGGCTCATCTTCCAGGACCTCCAGGAGACGTCCTGGAAGATGACGCTGTGGCTCGTCTTCCAGGACCTCCAGAAGACATCCTGGAAGACATCCTGAAAGACGACGCTGTGGCTCGTCTTCCAGGACCTCCAGAAGACATCCTGGAAGACGACGCTGCGGCTCATCTTCCAGGACCTCCAGGAGACATCCTGTAAGACATCCTGAAAGACAACACTGTGGCTCGTCTTCCAGGACCTCCAGGAGACATCCTGGAAGACAACGCTGTGGCTCGTCTTCCAGGACCTCCAGGAGACGTCCTGGAGGACGACGCTGTGGCTCGTCTTCCAGGACCTCCAGGAGACATCCTGGAAGACATCCTGAAAGACGACGCTGCGGCTCGTCTTCCAGGACCTCCAGGAGACATCCTGGAAGACATCCTGAAAGACGACGCTGTGGCTCATCTTCCAGGACCTCCAGGAGACGTCCTGGAGGACGACGCTGTGGCTCGTCTTCCAGGACCTCCAGGAGACATCCTGGAAGACATCCTGAAAGACGACGCTGCGGCTCGTCTTCCAGGACCTCCAGGAGACATCCTGGAAGACATCCTGAAAGACGACGCTGTGGCTCATCTTCCAGGACCTCCAGGAGACGTCCTGGAGGACGACGCTGTGGCTCGTCTTCCAGGACCTCCAGGAGACATCCTGGAAGACATCCTGAAAGACGACGCTGCGGCTCGTCTTCCAGGACCTCCAGGAGACATCCTGGAAGACATCCTGAAAGACAACACTGTGGCTCGTCTTCCAGGACCTCCAGGAGACATCCTGGAAGACATCCTGAAAGACGACGCTGTGGCTCGTCTTCCAGGACCTCCAGGAGACGTCCTGGAAGACATCCTGGAGGACGACGCTGTGGCTCGTCTTCCAGGAGAGGTCCTGGAGGTCCTGGAGATCCAGGTCACCAACTGCAGCTCGTTGTCAACCAGCCGCCAACAGGAACCACAAAACTTCACAAATTAAACACTTTTGTAATTTTCAGCCAGTTTTGGGCTCCGTTGTCGTGGAAACGGAAGCGTATCGCACTCGCGTGAAAAAAAAAATCTAAATTTACAATTTTTCTAAATTAATGACGTAATTATCTTAAATTATTTGGCTGTTTTTCAAAATTGATGAGAAACTGTTTTCTGAAACAATTAAATAAAAAATTGGCTCCGCCCACATTTTCTCCTTGGCGTTCTCAAAAACCAAACAAAAAAAGAAGCCCGTCCACACGTCACTATGAACACGATGCCTCAGGGCGCAGTACACCTGCCAGGCCTTCGGGGGCGCTGTGACGCACCAAACACCACATGGAGAACGTAGAAATACAGCAGTAGAACCCTGGCTCATTGACTCCCTTTTCAAAAAGTGTCATTCGCTGAACAGTGGAGTAACTTCACCAACTCTTCTCCAGTCAGTGTTTTCATATCGCACACGGAGGACGACTCGCACAACACTTCTTCTTTTTGCTGCCTAATTACTTGAAGTGGAGTTACTTTAGCGATGATCAAACAAAAAGCGCTAGGCTGCAGACGCGCCGGCGGCCCCCCCGCCCGGCGGCCCCCCCGCCGAGCGGCCAGGCTTTCTTCTTCCTTCTGAAGCGGACGGCTCGTGAATAATGTGGCTCACGTCGAAAAGGTGCCGCGCAACAAGTTTCACTTCAATCCCCCCCCCCCCTTTTCAAGACGGACATCAAAGCTAAACAGTCCGATTGGAGTCGTTAGCGAACGACGCACGACTTCCAAGCGACGGATGTTTGGAAAAATGCTTCCGAAGGACGAGAGGTTTTCTTCTGTCTTACTCAGAAACGTGGTTTTTCGTAATGTTCAGAGTCGAGGTTCTAGAAGTTGTTCGCCCTCGAGCAGCGAAACGATCCCTGAAGCCTCGTTTCAGACGTTGGTTCAGACAGAACGCATAAAACATTTAACCATGACGAAACTTTACAGTTTAAAACCCGGTTCAGGGTCGTTGAGGACTGGATCAGATCCCCGGGGGGTCTGTCGGGACATTTCAAGACGTTAGCGGCTAAACGTTTACGTAGAAATCCCACAAACGCAAAAAAAAGAAAGAAAAAGTATTTCCCGTACAAAGCAGATGAGAGAAGAGTGAAGCTCTAGTCTATCTACCGAGTGTAGCTCTAGTCTATCTACCGAGTGTAGCTCTAGTCTATCTACCGAGTGAAGCTCTAGTCTATCTACCGAGTGTAGCTCTAGTTTATCTACCGAGTGTAGCTCTAGTCTATCTACCGAGTGAAGCTCTAGTCTATCTACCGAGTGTAGCTCTAGTCTATCTACCGAGTGTAGCTCTAGTTTATCTACCGAGTGTCGCTCTAGTTTATCTACCGAGTGTCGCTCTAGTCGATCTACCGAGTGTCGCTCTAGTCTATCTACCGAGTGTCGCTCTAGTCTATCTACCGAGTGTCGCTCTAGTCTATCTACCGAGTGTAGCTCTAGTCGATCTACCGAGTGTCGCTCTAGTTTATCTACCGAGTGTCGCTCTAGTTTATCTACCGAGTGTCGCTCTAGTTTATCTACCGAGTGTAGCTCTAGTTTATCTACCCAGTGTTACTTTGTTTAGAGGTTAGAATAAGTTATACGCGCTACCTGCTGATATACTTCTTTTACAATAACAATAATAATAATAATAATAACAATAAAAATAATGACAATAATAATAATAATGACAATAATAATAATAATGACAATAATAATAATAATAACAATAATAATAATAGAATAATAATAATAACAATAATAATAGAATAATAATAATAATAATAATAATGACAATAATAATAATAACAATAACAATAATAATAATAGAATAATAATAATAATAACAATAATAATAGAATAATAATAATAATAACAATAATAATGACAATAATAATAATAATAATGACAATAATAATACTGACAATAACAACAATAATAATATAATAATAATAATGACAATAATAATACTGACAATAACAACAATAATATAATAATAATAATACAATAATAATGACACTAATAATAATATAGAGCTAGATTAGTCTAGAGTCTGTCAGCTTTTATTTGACAACCATTTGAAACTGGATCTCCTCGCTGACTTGTGTTGCCAGATATGGTGGATATCCCCCAATCGGAGAGACAAACTCTCACCTTCTAACTTTATTTCCTTCATTTTGAGTGTTTGTGGTGTTCTTTGGGCCGTTGTTTTAGAGGTTTTTTTTTACATGGTTTTGTGCTGAAACGAAGCGTCACACCTGGCAACCCGCCGGCAGCCTCTTGTTTGTGCGGCGGTCCCGACTCACCGAGGTGCAGATCTTGTAGCCGACGCCGAAGTCGAAGCGACACTGCTCGTCCATGGAGTAGTCGGTCCCCGGCAGCTCCGGCAGCTCCGGCCAGTCGTGCTTGAAGGGGTCGTCCAGGAGACAGTCGTACGTGCTGCCATGGCAACCAGGAGAAGGACAGGTCAGATGAGAGTCCATGGTCCATCGAGTCACAGTCACCGTAATAACAATACAACCTGGCACTTTTATTTTGACAGTCCCCGTAATAACAATACAACCTGCCACTTTTATTTTGACAGTCACTGTAATAATAATCCAACTTGGTAGTTTTATTTTGACAGTCACCATAATAACAATACAACCTGGTAGTTTTATTTTGACAGTCCCCGTAATAACAATCCAACCTGGTACTTTTATTTTGACAGTCACTGTAATAATAATCCAACTTGGTAGTTTTATTTTGACAGTCACCATAATAACAATACAACCTGGTAGTTTTATTTTGACAGTCCCCGTAATAACAATCCAACCTGGTACTTTTATTTTGACAGTCACTGTATAACAATCCAACTTGGTGGTTTTATTTTGACAGTCACCGTAATAACAATCCAACTTGTTGGTTTTATTATGACAGTCACCGTAATAACAATCCAACTTGGAAGTTTTATTTTGACAGTCACCGTAGTAACAACACAACTTGGAAGTTTTATTTTGACAGTCACCGTAGTAACAATCCAACTTGGAAGTTTTATTTTGACAGTCACCGTAATAACAATCCAACTTGGTGGTTTTATTTTGACAGTCACCGTAATAACAATCCAACTTGGAAGTTTTATTTTGACAGTCACCGTAGTAACAACACAACCTGGCACTTTTATTTTGACAGTCACCGTAGTAACAATCCAACTTGGAAGTTTTATTTTGACAGTCACCGTAGTAACAATCCAACTTGGAAGTTTTATTTTGACAGTCACCGTAATAACAATCCAACTTGGTGGTTTTATTTTGACAGTCACCGTAATAACAATACAACCTGGCACTTTTATTTTGACAGTCGCCGTAGTAACAATCCAACTTGGTGGTTTTATTTTGACAGTCACCGTCATAACAATCCAACTTGGTGGTTTTATTTTGACAGTCACTATAATAACAATACAACTTGGTAGTTTTATTTTGACAGTCACTAAAGTACATCATTTTCAGCGTTTCTGCAAAACGTTTCTTGAAATCGAAACACAAAAATGCAGTTTTTCACTTTAAACATGTGAACAAAGTGAAACGACCTCGTCGCCTGATGACGATCGTCTCTCTGCTCTTTTATCTTTTCTTTTTCAACTCAAAGACTTGAGCGCTGAAAAGCGTCTCGTCTCTTCAGGGCGACGAGCCAAACGACTTTTCTTTCTCTCACAGAGGAAAATCGCCCGTCGGCCTCGCCGCTCATCGATTCTCTGGCTGCAACGGACGCGGCGTGCGGCGAGCGGCTTCAAACGCGGCGGCGGCGGTAAGTAAGGCCATTGATTAACGTCCTTTGATGTGTCGTCAATAACACGGCGTCACTTTCCTCCGCGAGCGACGGAGTGTTTGATCAGCGGAGAGAGAGAAAGAACCCCTGGGGTGAACATCAACTACAAATCCTCTCAGTGGAAGTGATCTAAGTGGATGAAGTAGCAGTCAGGACCTTCAAGGACCTTCAAGGACTTTCAAGGACCTTCAAGGCGGAAGAAAAGGATCTGAACCACAGATTATTGATCACATTGTGTCCATCAATAGTTCTGTCCTGGTCTCCTCACAGCTTCTCCCCTCGTTCTTCCACATCAAACCTTTTGAACCAATCACAGTCCAGCATCACCTGTTGCCGGGTAGAGAAACCTGCCTGAGGCCTTCACTCTCAGTCCTGCAGGCGTCTGCAGTGTAAAACTACTGCTGCTGCTTCAACCAATCACAGCTTGATATCACCGACTCAGAACCTTCCGGAAGGCCTCGCGTGACGTCGGCGTATTCAAGCCCTCTGATTGGCTCGTCAGAGAGTTCCCTCTCCAGCGCTAGCTAGCTAGCTGCACCTCCAGTTAGCTACATGAACAAAAATATAGTTGTTTATTTAATAATGGCGGTTTTATCAACTGACAATGACTGAAGGAGAAGATAAAGATGTTTGGCTGCTGATTTATTGTCAAAACTACTTTGAAGTCTGACTTTTCCTGGAGGTCATTGAACGCACCGCAGCTCTATACCTGCTCACTACAAACTCCACGGCAGGACTCAGGTTTATATCATCGGCCACTTTACGATTTATTTTATTATTTTAACGACCAGGAACAGCCGACGTCTGTCTTCCATTACAGCATCGGTGCAGCCGCTGTCAAAATAAAATGAAATCGTCTGTATTAAATCCATTAAGCTCAGTGTTTTGAAAAAAACCAAACGACACAGGAGAAGCAACGGTTTAAGCTCATTAGGACATTTTTAAAAAGTGTCGTGGCGGAAGCAGAGGGCGACAGGAAGATGGTTTTATTTGTTGTACTGATGCTTTTAATGTGAAGGTATGTATCTAGATAACCTCCAATCTGTCAGCAAAGGTGAATTCTTTTATTTTCTTGTTTTAATTAACTGGCAGAAATTGCATTTCAGTGTGACCAGGGGTCATTTGTTTGAATTGAAGGGGTCGTATTACTTTCTAAATGGCACATGGCACCACGAGAGGAAGTACTTCCTCCCCTTCCCAATGTGGGCGGAGCCAGCCCAGCTCACACAGACACAGCAGATTGTGAATGCAGCTCCTAGCATCAAGATTCTAATGGAGGAGAAATAAAGTTTGAAAACGACGTTTGAGGAACGACCAGAATTAAACAAGTGGATAATATGAGAACTTTAATTAACATTTCATCAAGTGAAATATTGAACATTTACCTGCAGACGGGGGATCAAAGCGAACGGACCATGGATGAATGAGACATTGAGAACAAAGAGATTTGGAAACAATGTGAACAAACTAAACACGATGAAATATTGAAAATGTTTTGCAGCACAAAATAAATGTTACATGATTGGCCGAGAGCAAACGCAGTTCATTTCATCACGACGACGTGGAGAACCTCGGCGGAGACCGAACATCTTTAAGAACCGAGAAATAGTTTTTATTTATTATGGCATTTTCACCCTCGTTCTGATTTATTTAGTCCTTTATTTATTTATTTATTTATTTATTTAGCTTTGCAACGTGGAGGACGACAGACAACAACACGACGGCGCTACACCCAGAACGATATTCATAAATCCTCCTGTGTGTGTGTGTGTGTGTGTGTGTGTGTGTGTGTGTGTGTGTGTGTGTGTGTGTGTGTGTGTGTGTGTGTGTGTGTGTGTGTGTGTGTGTGTGTGTGTGTGCGTGCGTGCGTGCGTGCGTGCGTGCGTGCGTGCGTGCGTGCGTGCGTGTGTGTGTGTTGGTAGGAGGTGAGGGCTGGAGAAAAAATTATATAATAATGAAATAATAATAATAATAATAATAATAATAAGACTACTACTAATAGTAATAATAATATTAATAATAATAATGATAATGATAATAATAATAATAGTAGCACTAATAGTAATGATAATAATATTAATAATAATAGTAACAATAATAATAATAATAGTAATAATAATAATAATAGTAATGATAATAATGTAGTAATAATAATAGTAATATAATAATGTAATATAATAGTGATAATACTAATAATGATAGTAATAGTAATAACAATAGTAATAATAATATTATTATTAATAATAGTAATAATACTACTACTACTACTAATAATAATAATGATAATAATAATAATAATAATAATAATAGAAAAAACAATAATGATAATAGTAATAATACTACTACTACTACTACTAATAATAATAATAATAATAGTAATAGTAATAGTACTACTACTACTACTACTAATAATAATAATAGTAATAGTAATAGTACTACTACTACTACTACTAATAATAATACTATGACTACTACTACTAATAGTAATAGTAATAGTAATAGTAACAGTACTACTAGTACTAACAGAGTACTCACTGGATGTATCTCTTGAGCTCCTGGCCGCTGCACATGGACCAGTGGTAGCGGTGGAAGGCGGCCTGCACCAGCGGCGCCATCACGCTCCCCATCGCCGTTTCGTCTCCACAGCGGTTCCCCTGGCCGTCGTGCTCCATCCCCAGCCTGCATCCACAACAACAACAACAACAACAACAACACACGTTTACTGAACAAGTCAACAAGCCGCTTCCACGTCGGGGTTTTAAACATGAAAAGAAAAGGAAGTTTAACGGTGATTTAAATGAGTGAATATTGATGGTTGTTGATCTTGTGTCTTCTGGTGAAGACAGACCAGATAGAACGTCCTGGTACCATCGTCTGGACTAGAAGCCCTACGTCCCCCACAAGCCCTACGTCCCCCACAAGCCCTACGTCCCCCACAAGCCCTACGTCCCCCACAAGCCCTACGTCCCCCACAAGCCCTACGTCCCCCACAAGCCCCACGTCCCCCACAAGCCCTACGTCCCCCACAAGCCCTACGTCCCCCACAAGCCCTACGTCCCCCACAAGCCCTACGTCCCCCACAAGCCCTACGTCCCCCACAAGCCCTACGTCCCCCACAAGCCTGGAATCCTCCGGCTTCAACCACCACGTGGCGGATTTAGGAATTATTTTTAACGGATTAACGAGTTTCGTGATACTTTTGTGATGCGTTCAGGTGCATCACGTAACTTTGACCTGTCTTTTTGTTGTTGTTTCTTTTTAACGGTGACTGAGGCTGACTGAGACTGACTGACGGTGACTGAGACTGACTGACGGTGACTGACGATGACAGACTGACTGACGGTGACTGACGGTGACTGAGACTGACTGACGGTGACTGACGGTGACTGACTGAGGGTGACTGAGACTGACTGAGACTGACTGACGGTGACTGACTGAGACTGACTGACGGTGACTGACGGTGACTGACTGAGGGTGACTGAGACTGACTGACGGTGACTGAGACTGACTGACGGTGACTGACGGTGACTGAGACTGACTGACGTGACTGATGGTGACTGAGACTGACTGACGGTGACTGACGGTGACTGAGACTGACTGACGGTGACTGACGGTGACTGAGGCTGACTGAGACTGACTGACGGTGACTGACAGTGACTGACGGTGACTGAGACTGACTGACGGTGACTGAGACTGACTGACGGTGACTGAGGGTGACTGACGGTGACTGACGGTGACTGAGACTGACTGACGGTGACTGACGGTGACTGAGACTGACTGACGGTGACTGACAGTGACTGACGGTGACTGAGACTGACTGACGGTGACTGAGGCTGACTGAGACTGACTGACGGTGACTGAGACTGACTGACGGTGACTGACGATGACAGACTGACTGACGGTGACTGACGGTGACTGAGACTGACTGACGGTGACTGACGGTGACTGACTGAGGGTGACTGAGACTGACTGAGACTGACTGACGGTGACTGACTGAGGGTGACTGAGACTGACTGACGGTGACTGAGACTGACTGACGGTGACTGACGGTGACTGAGACTGACTGACGTGACTGATGGTGACTGAGACTGACTGACGGTGACTGACGGTGACTGAGACTGACTGACGGTGACTGACGGTGACTGAGGCTGACTGAGACTGACTGACGGTGACTGACAGTGACTGACGGTGACTGAGACTGACTGACGGTGACTGAGACTGACTGACGGTGACTGAGGGTGACTGACGGTGACTGACGGTGACTGAGACTGACTGACGGTGACTGACGGTGACTGAGACTGACTGACGGTGACTGACGGTGACTGAGACTGACTGACGGTGACTGACAGTGACTGACGGTGACTGAGACTGACTGACGGTGACTGAGGCTGACTGAGACTGACTGACGGTGACTGAGACTGACTGACGGTGACTGACGGTGACTGAGACTGACTGACGGTGACTGACGGTGACTGACGGTGACTGACGGTGACTGAGACTGACTGACGGTGACTGAGACTGACTGACGGTGACTGACGGTGACTGAGACTGACTGAGAGTGACTGACGGTGACTGACGGTGACTGACGGTGACTGAGACTGACTGACGGTGACTGACGGTGACTGACGGTGACTGAGACTGACTGACGGTGACTGAGACTGACTGACGTGACTGATGGTGACTGAGACTGACTGACGGTGACTGACGGTGACTGAGACTGACTGACGGTGACTGACGGTGACTGAGGCTGACTGAGACTGACTGACGGTGACTGACAGTGACTGACGGTGACTGAGACTGACTGACGGTGACTGAGACTGACTGACGGTGACTGAGGGTGACTGACGGTGACTGACGGTGACTGAGACTGACTGACGGTGACTGACGGTGACTGAGACTGACTGACGGTGACTGACAGTGACTGACGGTGACTGAGACTGACTGACGGTGACTGAGGCTGACTGAGACTGACTGACGGTGACTGAGACTGACTGACGGTGACTGACGGTGACTGAGACTGACTGACGGTGACTGACGGTGACTGACGGTGACTGACGGTGACTGAGACTGACTGACGGTGACTGAGACTGACTGACGGTGACTGACGGTGACTGAGACTGACTGAGAGTGACTGACGGTGACTGACGGTGACTGACGGTGACTGAGACTGACTGACGGTGACTGACGGTGACTGACGGTGACTGAGACTGACTGACGGTGACTGACGGTGACTGAGACTGACTGACGGTGACTGACGGTGACTGACGGTGGCTGAGACTGACTGACGGTGACTGACGGTGACTGACGGTGACTGAGGCTGACTGACGGTGACTGACTGAGGGTGACTGAGACTGACTGAGACTGACTGACGGTGACTGACGGTGACTGACGGTGGCTGAGACTGACTGACGGTGACTGACGGTGACTGACGGTGACTGAGACTGACTGACGGTGACTGACGGTGACTGACTGAGGGTGACTGAGACTGACTGAGACTGACTGACGGTGACTGACTGAGACTGACTGAGACTGACTGACGGTGACTGACGGTGACTGACTGAGGGTGACTGAGACTGACTGACGGTGACTGACGGTGACTGAGACTGACTGACGTGACTGATGGTGACTGAGACTGACTGAGACTGACTGACGGTGACTGAGACTGACTGACGGTGACTGACGGTGACTGAGACTGACTGACGGTGACTGACGGTGACTGAGGCTGACTGAGACTGACTGACGGTGACTGACAGTGACTGACGGTGACTGAGACTGACTGACGGTGACTGAGACTGACTGACGGTGACTGAGGGTGACTGACGGTGACTGACGGTGACTGAGACTGACTGACGGTGACTGACGGTGACTGAGACTGACTGACGGTGACTGAGAGTGACTGACGGTGACTGAGACTGACTGACGGTGACTGAGGCTGACTGAGACTGACTGACGGTGACTGAGACTGACTGACGGTGACTGACGGTGACTGACGGTGACTGAGACTGACTGACGGTGACTGAGACTGACTGACGGTGACTGACGGTGACTGAGACTGACTGACGGTGACTGAGACTGACTGACGGTGACTGACGGTGACTGAGACTGACTGAGAGTGACTGACGGTGACTGACGGTGACTGACGGTGACTGAGACTGACTGACGGTGACTGAGACTGACTGACGGTGACTGAGACTGACTGACGGTGACTGACGGTGACTGACGGTGACTGAGACTGACTGACGGTGACTGAGACTGACTGACGGTGACTGACGGTGACTGAGACTGACTGAGACTGACTGAGAGTGACTGACGGTGACTGACGGTGACTGACGGTGACTGAGACTGACTGACGGTGACTGACGGTGACTGACGGTGACTGACCCTCGGCCAGGATGTGTAATATTATACGACAGTGTTTCTGTACTTCAAGAGCAGAGTGGGCGGATTTGTTTAGTTTTTTTTATTCTCTGCTGAATGTATAAAAAAAAAAACTAAAAAAAAACCCCAGTGCTTTTTATCAGCAGCACGACATCTGGCCATATGTATCGGTTACCATGGAGACGAGATGTTAATCAGTATAGATGAGAAACAGGCTGATAGGAATGTGTTTCTCTCTTGTTTGAGTCACGACGAGACGACGAACGACCAGGATTCTCCTCATGAGCTCGTTTACATTCCCACAACCTTATCTTATTATGGTGACTGTCAAAATAAAACTACCAGGTTGGATTGTTATTATGGTGTCTGTCAAAATAAAACTACCAGGTTGGATTGTTATTATGGTGTCTGTCAAAATAAAACTACCAGGTTGGATTGTTATTATGGTGACTGTCAAAATAAAACTACCAGGTTGGATTGTTATTACGGTGACTGTCAAAATAAAACTACCAGGTTGGATTGTTATTATGGTGTCTGTCAAAATAAAACTACCAGGTTGGATTGTTATTACGGTGACTGTCAAAATAAAACTACCAGGTTGGATTGTTATTACGGTGACTGTCAAAATAAAACTACCAGGTTGGATTGTTATTACAGTGACTGTCAAAATAAAACTACCAAGTTAGATTGTTATTATGGTGTCTGTCAAAATAAAACTACCAAGTTAGATTGTTATTATGGTGTCTGTCAAAATAAAACTACCAGGTTGGATTGTTATTACAGTGACTGTCAAAATAAAACTACCAGGTTGGATTGTTATTATGGTGACTGTCAAAATAAAACTACCAGGTTGGATTGTTATTATGGTGTCTGTCAAAATAAAACTACCAGGTTGGATTGTTATTATGGTGTCTGTCAAAATAAAACTACCAGGTTGGATTGTTATTATGGTGACTGTCAAAATAAAACTACCAGGTTGGATTGTTATTACGGTGACTGTCAAAATAAAACTACCAGGTTGGATTGTTATTATGGTGTCTGTCAAAATAAAACTACCAGGTTGGATTGTTATTACGGTGACTGTCAAAATAAAACTACCAGGTTGGATTGTTATTACGGTGACTGTCAAAATAAAACTACCAGGTTGGATTGTTATTACGGTGACTGTCAAAATAAAACTACCAAGTTAGATTGTTATTATGGTGTCTGTCAAAATAAAACTACCAGGTTGGATTGTTATTCCAGTGACTGTCAAAATAAAACTACCAGGTTGGATTGTTATTAGTGACTGTCAAAATAAAACTACCAGGTTAGATTGTTATTACGGTGACTATCAAAATAAAACTACCAGGTTAGATTGTTATTACGGTGACTGTCAAAATAAAACTACCAGGTTGGATTGTTATTATGGTGTCTGTCAAAATAAAACTACCAGGTTGGATTGTTATTATGGTGTCTGTCAAAATAAAACTACCAGGTTGGATTGTTATTATGGTGACTGTCAAAATAAAACTACCAGGTTGGATTGTTATTACGGTGACTGTCAAAATAAAACTACCAGGTTGGATTGTTATTATGGTGTCTGTCAAAATAAAACTACCAGGTTGGATTGTTATTATGGTGACTGTCAAAATAAAACTACCAGGTTGGATTGTTATTACGGTGACTGTCAAAATAAAACTACCAGGTTGGATTGTTATTACAGTGACTGTCAAAATAAAACTACCAAGTTAGATTGTTATTATGGTGTCTGTCAAAATAAAACTACCAAGTTAGATTGTTATTATGGTGTCTGTCAAAATAAAACTACCAGGTTGGATTGTTATTACAGTGACTGTCAAAATAAAACTACCAGGTTGGATTGTTATTATGGTGACTGTCAAAATAAAACTACCAGGTTGGATTGTTATTATGGTGTCTGTCAAAATAAAACTACCAGGTTGGATTGTTATTATGGTGTCTGTCAAAATAAAACTACCAGGTTGGATTGTTATTATGGTGACTGTCAAAATAAAACTACCAGGTTGGATTGTTATTACGGTGACTGTCAAAATAAAACTACCAGGTTGGATTGTTATTATGGTGTCTGTCAAAATAAAACTACCAGGTTGGATTGTTATTACGGTGACTGTCAAAATAAAACTACCAGGTTGGATTGTTATTACGGTGACTGTCAAAATAAAACTACCAGGTTGGATTGTTATTACGGTGACTGTCAAAATAAAACTACCAAGTTAGATTGTTATTATGGTGTCTGTCAAAATAAAACTACCAGGTTGGATTGTTATTCCAGTGACTGTCAAAATAAAACTACCAGGTTGGATTGTTATTAGTGACTGTCAAAATAAAACTACCAGGTTAGATTGTTATTACGGTGACTATCAAAATAAAACTACCAGGTTAGATTGTTATTACGGTGACTGTCAAAATAAAACTACCAGGTTGGATTGTTATTATGGTGACTGTCAAAATAAAACTACAAGGTTGGATTGTTATTATGGTGACTGTCAAAATAAAACTACCAGGTTGGATTGTTATTATGGTGTCTGTCAAAATAAAACTACCAGGTTGCATTGTTATTACGGTGACTGTCAAAATAAAACTACCAGGTTGGATTGTTATTACGGTGACTGTCAAAATAAAACTACCAGGTTGGATTGTTATTACGATGATTGTGAAAATAAAACCAACAAGTTTTCTAAGTTTCCAGTTTTTCAGTAAAAGTTGAAAATAAAATATAAGATAAGACGTTTTACTTGTTAAGCTGCTGGTTTTAGTCAATTGAAAATCATTTGCAATGAACATTCAAGAGGCCCACACACACACACACACACACACACACACACACACACACACCCACACCCACACACACACACACACACACACACACACCCACTTGATGACACGGTGATTACGTGTCTCTGATCACTCAGGGAATAATCACAACGTGACATTTCAGAGAGGTCACAATACCGTAAAGAAAGATAATTTTTTTTTTTAAGTCCTCGCCATGGTAACGGCTTCATTAAAGCCAAGAGGCTGTGATAGAGTTCTAATCCTGAAGGAAGAGCCGCGACGGGGAAACGTCCAGGAAGGAGTCTAATGGAGGTTTTTAATTTCAACATCCAGAGCTGAAGCCTCCTGCTGCTGTCTGGACGCACGACTGTTTGTTTATTAGCTGGGTAGAAGATTGTTTATTAACTGGATAGAAGATTGTTTATTAACTGGATAGAAGATTGTTTATTAACTGGGTAGAAGATAATTCCTCCAGGATTCTGGAGACGAGGCGGAGAGGAGCGTCCTCCTCCTCGCCTTCGCCACCGGGGCTCAAGGGCTCAGGCAGGAATCGGGAATCGGGCTTCTGATCGACATGTTGAACATTAAAAAACACCTTTTTCACAGCAACTTCCTGGAAACGACACTTTGTGGACACAAGCTGAATCGTCGCCGCCGACACGGAACGGTGGAGCCGTCGATTCACGGGAGAAAAAAAAAAAAAAGAAAAAAGAAAGACGAACGTCTTCAGGGCGTTTTATTTTGGAGAGAAATCTTAACACGATATTTGAGTTTTTCCATCGTCGCCTCGAAGTCTCTGGTCAGTTCTTCACCTCCTCCTGAGTTTCTATTGGTCAGTCAGGGCTAGAGCTACACTCGGTAGAATAACTAGAGCTACACTCTGTAGAATAACTAGCGCTACACTCGGTAGATAAACTAGAGCTACACTCGGTAGATAAACTAGCGCTACACTCGGTAGATAAACTAGCGCTACACTCGGTAGACAAACTAGAGCTACACTCGGTAGAATAACTAGAGCTACACTCTGTAGAATAACTAGCGCTACACTCTGTAGAATAACTAGCGCTACACTCGGTAGAATTACCAGAGCTACACTCGGTAGAATTACCAGAGCTACACTCGGTAGAATTACCAGAGCTACACTCGGTAGATAAACTAGCGCTACACTCGGTAGAATAACTAGATCTACACTCGGTAGAATAACTAGAGCTACACTCTGTAGAATAACTAGCGCTACACTCGGTAGAATTACCAGAGCTACACTCGGTAGAATTACCAGAGCTACACTCGGTAGAATTACCAGAGCTACACTCGGTAGATAAACTAGCGCTACACTCGGTAGAATAACTAGAGCTACACTCGGTAGATAAACTAGAGCTACACTCGGTAGAATAACTAGAGCTACACTCGGTAGAATAACTAGAGCTACACTCGGTAGAATAACTAGAGCTACACTCGGTAGAATAACTAGAGCTACACTCGGTAGAATTACCAGAGCTACACTCGGTAGAATTACCAGATCTACACTCGGTAGATCGACTAGAGCTACACTCGATAGATCAACTAGAGCTACACTCAGTAGATCACCTAGAGCTACACTCGGTAGATAAACCAGAGCTACACTCGGTAGATAAACCAGAGCTACACTCGGTAGATAGACTAGAGCTACACTCGGTAGACTAACTAGAGCTGGATGCAGTAGACAACCTGGAGCTACACTCTGTTGACAAACTAGAGCTACAGTCGGTAGATAAACCAGATCTACACTTGGTAGAGTGCAGACCTTCGCCAGCGTCACATCTGTCGGAGTCGCAGCTAGCATCGCCAGCATGATAGCCGTCATCTCAGATCGACGCTAATTAACATAGCGGGTAGCTATATCCGTGTGATAGACTTGCACAGGGAGCGTCTCCATGGCAACAGGAGCCTTTGATCTCCTCTCTCATCCGCTTTGTATGTGACTTTTTTTTTTTCCCCCCCCCACCGCTTTTTTGTCGTCAATTCGGAAACGGTTCTCCGCCGACGTCCTAAAAGCTAACCGAGCGGTCCTCGGATGACGACACGTCAGCCCTGACGATTTCATGCAATTCGCTTTTTCCGTCTCCACACGCCACACGTATGACGGCGCATCGCGTCCCAACGTCTCGCTAATCGACGGAGATCCTAATCCGGCTCGTTCAGTCCTGGAGGCGGCCGGCGGATTTCATTTCCCGCCAGGCTCTTTCCTTAATCCGAATATTCAAATGAGCTGCCGAACAAATTCCATGTTTCAGTTTGACGGGCTTCGTTCCAACACCCAGATAACGCCGCTCGCCACTCGCCGCCTTTTAAATATTGGAACCACGACCGATTTCTGCTACCGTATTTTCTGCCCTATAAGGCGCACCTACATTGATTGACATAATTTACAACTTCATTCATATATAAGGCACACCGCCCTATAAGGCGCATAGAATAGACCAGTGGTCAGCAACATTTATAGCTCAAAGCCATTAGGTTACATTTTCCACTGATTCTAACACCCAGAGAGGTGCACACACTTTATTTTGATAGTCCTACCTGCAGCCTATGCCAGGAGGACACTACACACAAAACCTTCTTCACTGCTGGTTGACAACTTACAACTACCGGTAATAAACTAAACTACATGAACTAAGCAACAAAAACACAACACAACACAATTATTACCGACACCACAAACCAAATAGAACCCCCAATAATTGCATTTAAAACACCACAAACAGCTGCAATGAATTATGGGAGTTTCTATCGGCTGCACTGAGGAGCTCAGGTTGAATTTGTCGCTGCAAGGCATGATGTCCCATCATGCCTTGCAGCGACAAATTCATGTTTTGTGTTGTTGGAGGTTATTGTGGGTTGTTGTTGGGCTTGGTGTTGTGTTGATTGTGTTTATGTGTTTTTGTCCCCCAGTTTAGGGAGTCATTATTTCATCTAGTTTATTTTGGTTTGTTAGAATGTTGGTGTGCAACCATGAGTGATGAAGGTGTTGTGTGGAGTGTCGTCCGCTCTGAAGATCCGGTTGCGAAGTTAGAGTTGTCAAAATAAAAGCTTCTGGTTGTTCAGCTGTCAAATAGCAGTCTTGAGTAGAACAATCGTCTATATATAAGGCGCACTGGCAGCTTTTGAGAAAATTTGAGGTATTTAGGTGCCTTATAGGGCGGAAAATACGGTAATCTGCCCGGCGACGTGGCGGCCGGACGTTGTGACTGACTTCCTCCTCCACCTTCCAGCCTCACGCCTCCGTCAGCTGTCGCTCTGAACCCACAAGCCATTGATGCTAATCTGCCGGATCGGACCGGTGTTGTCTCTGCTCCTCCGCCCTCCTCCGCCCTCCTCCGCCCTCCTCCACCCGCCATTTCTTAATCTTGACATGGGATTGGAGGAGTCGTCTCACCGAGGCCAGGAAATAGATTCCTCCCGTCGCTCCTTCAGGGCTCGACTTCACGTCGAGGAACCGACTCGCTCCTCGAATCGTTTTCCCAACGTGTCTCAAACAAATATAGGAACTGACGGTGCCGTGGGTGGAGGTTGCAGGTGGAGACGGAGCCTCGCGTGTGAAGCAGTCAGATGTCATCAAGGGCGACCATATTGAGTCCTGCCGCCGCCGCCTCTCCGATACCTTCCCTTATCGCACCGCCGATCCTGTCATCTACAGACGGCCCTCCGCCCTCCACCCTCCGTCCTCCACCCTCCGTCCTCCGCCCTCCTCCAGCTGCCATTTCTTAATCTTGACATGGGATTCGAGGAGTCGTCTCACCGAGGCCCATCGACTCCCAGGAAATAGATTCCTCCCGTCGCTCCTTCAGGGCTCGAACAAATAAACAAATCTTAAACAAATATAGGAACTGACGGTGCCGTGGGTGGAGGTTGCAGGTGGAGACGGAGCCTCGCGTGTGAAGCAGTCAGATGTTATCAAGGGCGACCATATTGAGTCCCGCCGCCGCCTCTCCGATACGGCCCTCCACCCTCCACCCTCCGCCCTCCGCCCTCCGCCCTCCGTCCTCCACCCTCCACGGAGGATGACGGTCTCTGCCAACCAGCAGATTAACATGCAAATGACAAACCGGCTTCACAACCAGGAGTTTTTCTCCCCTCCACGTTCATCAATCTGAAAAAATGGCCGCCCGGGTCGCTAGGCAACGATTGATTTTCACAACTCTTCCTCTCCACGACTGACTTTTTTCTTCTTCTTTTTTTTTGGGTTTTAAATAGAATATGTGTTTGGAAAAATATGAATATTTGGATTCTGAAACATTCTGTTGGAAACATTCTGGTTCACACTTTTTAAATAAAGTCTCCTGCCGGCATTTTGTCATTTTAGGACAAAGTAAAGTGTCTTTGAGTGTTTTAAAAAGCGCTATACAAATAAAATGTATTATTATTACCATAATTATGACTAGATGAGGACTAAACCGCTGAAGGTTCCAACCGTCACCCGACAGAACGCCTCCTATTACTCCTCATGCTACTGCACAGCCAGAACAGGAAGTGATGTCATCACTTCCTGTGGGGGGTGGGGGTGGGGTGGGGTGGGGTGGGAACCTACACATGTCCGGTCTCGTGAGCCACGACGAAGGCGGAGGAGAAGCCGTCTTCGTGGTTGAGGGTGCAACTCCGGACCGGGTGGCACATCCCGGTGACCGGGGCGTAGCCTGCGGACAGAAAGGGGCGGAGCTTCAGTTTTTTTACGTTTTTTTTAAAAAGTTGTTTAAGGTTTTAGGTACTTCTGGCCTTCAAATGCAAAAAAAAACAACAAAAAACCGCCAACGCCACATTTTTTGCCGAACTAGCATGACTAGCATGATAGCCGTTAGCTCATGTCGATGCTAACTGTGGGAAGCACTGAGCAGGGAGCGTTTCCATGGCAACAGACGCTGATCTCCTTTGATCTCAATGAGGAGCTTCATCCACTTTGATTTATCCGTTAACGTCCCACAATCTAATGGATTATTATTATTACGACTATTACTATTACTACTATTATTGTTGTTATTACTGTTACTATTACAATCTAATGGTCCTTGGATGATGATGTGAGTAGATTTTGCACAACGTTGGTCAAATACAAACTAACCAATAAATAAAGAAATAATTTGACGCAGACAAAAGTAAAACTTTATCTTCCACTGGTAAAGCTAGTTCAGTCCACGGGGTGCTGATCACCGTGGTAACCATGACGACGGGGGTTTTGTTCTGTTCCGGGATCAACGTCCTTTGGAAGAAGAACAAAGCGCTCAGTTTTCTTCACACGACGGGACCTTGAACGGCCAACAAAGTGAAAATAGCTGTGATTGACCTTTTTCTTGTTTTTCTTCATGTCATTTTAAATTATTCAACTTTTACAAGGAATAAAAACAACATCAAAGCATCAAAGGTGAAAGAAAGAAACAGCAGGAGGCTCATTGTGACGGAGGGAAACTGATGGAGGTTCTGTTTTAATATGGATCCATTACTGAGGAGGAGGAAGAGGAGGAAGAGGAAGAGGAAGAGGAAGAGGAGGAGGAAGAGGAAGAGGAAGAGGAAGAGGAAGAGGAGGGAGGAGGAAGAGGAAGAGGAAGAAGAAGAGGAAGAGGAGGGAGGAGGAAGAAGAAGAGGAAGAGGAAGAGGAAGAGGAAGAGGAGGGAGGAGGAAGAGGAGGGAGGAGGAAGAGGAAGAAGAAGAGAAGGAGGAGGAAGAGGAAGAAGAAGAGAAGGAGGAAGAGGAGGAGGAGGAGGAAGAGGAGGAGGAAGAGGAAGAAGAGGAAGAAGAAGAGGAGGAGGGAGGAGAAGGAGGAAGAGGAGGAGGAAGAGGAGGAGGAAGAGGAGGAAGAGGAGGATGAGGAGAAGGAGGAAGAGGAGGAAGAGGAAGAAGAGGAAGAAGAAGAGGAAGAAGAGGAAGAAGAGGAAGAAGAGGAAGAAGAGGAAGAGGAAGAAGAGGAAGAAGAGGAAGAGGAGGAAGAGGAGGAAGAGGAAGAGGAAGAAGAGGAAGAGGAAGAAGAGGAAGAAGAAGAAGAAGAAGAAGAGGAAGAAGAAGAAGAGGAAGAAGAGGAAGAAGAGGAAGAGGAAGAGGAAGAAGAGGAAGAAGAGGAAGAGGAAGAAGAGGAAGAAGAGGAAGAAGAGGAAGAAGAGGAAGAAGAGGAAGAAGAGGAAAAGGAAGAGGAGGAAGAGGAAGAGGAAGAGGAGGAAGAGGAAGAGGAAGAAGAGGAAGAGGAAGAAGAGGAAGAAGAAGAAGAAGAAGAGGAAGAAGAGGAAGAAGAAGAATGACGGAGGCGAAGAAGAAAAATCCTTCATGAGTCGACGGTTTAGTGAAAATTCTTGTTTTTCATTTCCGCCATCTGGGCGTCGAGTGTTTTCACAACTTGTTCTTCACAATAATCTTTGACTTCCTCAAAGTTTTCCTTTTTGGTTTCTGCAGAAAATTCATTGTAATAATTTAAAACATTTTTTTCTCTTTTAACCAGAATAAAACCACAATTGTTGAAAAACAAATCAACACCTGTTGTTGACAACAACGGAACAACTCTGAAGAAAAGTTAACGATTGTTATTACGGTGACTTTCAAAATAAAACTACCAAGTTGGATTGTTATTACGGTGACTGTCAAAATAAAACTACCACGTTGGATTGCTATTACGGTGACTGTCAAAATAAAGGTCCAGGGAGAATGTGGCCTGGGAGTCGTGACATCACGGGGGGAACTTTGTTCTGATTGGCTCTACTGAGCATGTGCAGACGGAGCAGCTTTATAAAGTTCCACGTAAGGAGCGGTTTTAAAAAAGGTAGAGTGAAAAAGAATAGATCAAGTTCAAAAGTATTGACTGAGTATAAAAAAAGTAACATTAATAGTTAAATAGTAAGAATAAAGTAACATTAATGGTTAAATAGTATAAAAAAAGTAACATTAATAGTTAAATAGTAAGAAGTAAAGGCCATTAAGTAACGTAATGTAATGTAATGTGACGTGACGTGACGTGACGTGACGTAACGTAATGTAACATAATGTAACGTAATGTAATGTAACGTAATGTAACGTAACGTAATGTAATGTAACGTAATGTAACGTAACGTAATGTAACGTAATGTAACGTAATGTAATGTAATGTAATGTAATGTAACGTAATGTAACGTAACGTAATGTAACGTAATGTAACGTAATGTAATGTAATGTAATGTAACGTAACGTAATGTAACATAATGTAACGTAATGTAATGTAATGTGACGTGACGTGACGTGACGTGACGTAACGTAATGTAACATAATGTAACGTAATGTAATGTAACGTAATGTAACGTAATGTTATGTAACGTAATGTAACGTAATGTAACATAATGTAATGTAATGTAACGTAACGTAATGTAACGTAATGTAACGTAATGTAACATAATGTAATGTAACGTAACGTAATGTAACGTAACGTAATGTAACGTAACGTAATGTAACGTAATGTAACGTAATGTAATGTAGCGTAATGTAATGTAACGTAATGTAACGTAACGTAATGTAACGTAATGTAACGTAATGTAATGTAGCGTAATGTAATGTAATGTAATGTAACGTAATGTAACGTAACGTAATGTAACGTAATGTAACGTAACGTAACGTAATGTAATGTAGCGTAATGTAATGTAACGTAATGTAACGTAACGTAATGTAACGTAATGTAACATAATGTAATGTAATGTAACGTAACGTAATGTAACGTAATGTAATGTAACGTAATGTAATGTAATCTGACAGTCAAAATAAACAAGAAAAGCTCTAATATTATTTACATTTTCCAAACCTTCTTGTCTATTTGTTATTATTTAAACTGAATCCTGCCAAACACATTAAATCTATTGATTTTTCTCAATCTACTTCTCACGTCTGTCGCCGACTTGAGGAAAGAGACTTTGAGGTTCAGCGTCTCTGTTCTGACGTTTTCTTGTTACATAATTAGACATCGAGTCTTTTTTTCCCCTCATGTATTTTTCAGTATCGCAAACATTCGCCTCAAGATAAACGCATAAATAAAACTTGTTTGACGCAAAGCTAAAAGGACGTTTTAAAAATAGTCTTTGAATTTAAATATAGTCTGTGTTGAGTTCAGTGATTCCATGGTTTTCTCTCAATAAATATCATTTCACTCTTCACTGTTCAGAAACAAGGTGATTAATCACAATTAATTTGTTAAATTTTTTAATCATCTGACAGCACCATATATATACATATACATATATACATATATATATATATATATATATATACATACATGTATTACAAGCTTCAGTCTTCAGGAGAAAAATTATGTAATTAATCGCAATTAATTACATTAATTAATCACATTAATTAATGTAATTAATTACAGAAAATTGTGCAATTAATAAATTAATTTCTTGTTGGATTATTATTATGGTGACTGTCAAAATAAAACTACCAAGTTGGATTGTTATTACAGGGACTGTCAAAATAAAGGTACAATGTAGAATTGTTGCTATGGTGACTGTCAAAATAAAAGTACCAAGTTGGATTGTTATTACGGTGACTGTCAAAATAAAACCACCAAGTTGGATTGTTATTACGGTGACTGTCAAAATAAAACTACCAAGTTGGATTGTTATTACAGGGACTGTCAAAATAAAGGTACAATGTAGAATTGTTGCTATGGTGACTGTCAAAATAAAACCACCAAGTTGGATTGTTTTTACAATGACTGTCAAAATAAAAGTACCAAGTTGGATTGTTATTATGGTGACTGTCAAAATAAAAGCACCAAGTTGGATTGTTATTATGGTGACTGTCAAAATAAAAGTACCAAGTTACTTAAGCAGGAAGTTGTGGAAAAGGTGAGAGTGAGACGACGTCTGAAGTCTATTTCTCTCCTCTGTTTAGATGTTTGTTGATTATTTGTTATTATTTCTTGCTTGTTGTTTGTAGGATTTGTTGTCTTCGTTCCACCGTCAGTAGAAACTCGTCCTCCTTCTGAGGGTTAATGTGTTTTTTGCTGGACGCCTGGAAAACCGTTTAATCGTCACCATCGGCCCCTCTGATTGGCCGGGGCGGGGGAGGGGAGGGGAGGGGGGGGGGGGGGGGGGGGGGAGGGTGTTGTGGAAATGACCCACTCCTGAATCTGGTCACAGTCCAGCCGCGAGGCTTAATGACGCCTCGTCGGAGCGCCGCTCGCTGGACGTTCCCCGCCGGACGGCGCCGCTTCTTGACCGCCGCCGTCCGACAGGAAGTCATGGAATCAATCAGGGACTAATGTCCTCCGGGCGTCGGGGGGACACGTCGTCTGATTGGGGGGGGGGGTTTAACCGCCACAGAAACGTCTCACTTCATTTTTCTACACCGATTTTTTTTTTAACTGAAAATGTTGAAACGCGGCAATTTAAAAAAAAAAAAAAAAATTTAATCTGCCTTCGTAGAGAAAAGTAGCGGGAAAACTTCAATCGATCGAATTATTTATTTGGACAAGTCACCATAAAAATAATCCAACTCTGTGGTTTTATTTTGACAGTCACCGTAATAACAATCCAACTTGGTGGTTTTATTTTGACAGTCATTGTAATAACAATCCAACTTGGTAGTTTTATTTTGACAGTCACTGCAATAACAATCCAACTTGGTGGTTTTATTTTGACAGTCATTGTAATAACAATCCAACTTGGTGGTTTTATTTTGACAGTCACTGTAATAACAATCCAACTTGGTGGTTTTACTTTGACAGTCACCGTAATAACAATCCAACTCGGTGGTTTTATTTTGACAGTCACCATAATAACAATCTAACTTGGTGGTTTTATTTTAACAGTCACCGTAATAATCCAACTTGGTGGTTTTATTTTGACAGTCACCGTAATAACAATCCAACTTGGTGGTTTTATTTTGACAGTCACCATAATAACAATCCAACTTGGTGATTTTATTTTGACAGTCACCGTAATAACAATCCAACTTGGTGATTTTATTTTGACAGTCACCGTAATAACAATCCAACTTGGTGGTTTTATTTTGACAGTCACTGTAATAACAATCCAACTTGGTGATTTTATTTTGACAGTCACCGTAATAACAATCCAACTTGGTGATTTTATTTTGACAGTCACCGTAATAACAATCCAACTTGGTGGTTTTATTTTGACAGTCACTGTAATAACAATCCAACTTGGTGGTTTTATTTTGACAGTCACCGTAATAACAATCCAACTTGGTGGTTTTATTTTGACAGTCACCGTAATAACAATCCAACTTGGTAGTTTTATTTTGACAGTCACCGTAATAACAATCCAACTTGGTGATTTTATTTTGACAGTCACCGTAATAACAATCCAACTTGGTGGTTTTATTTTGACAGTCACCGTAATAACAATCCAACTTGGTGGTTTTATTTTGACAGTCACCATAATAACAATCCAACTTGGTGATTTTATTTTGACAGTCACCGTAATAACAATCCAACTTGGTGGTTTTATTTTGACAGTCACTGTAATAACAATCCAACTTGGTAGTTTTATTTTGACAGTCACCGTAATAACAATCCAACTTGGTGGTTTTATTTTGACAGTCACCGCAATAACAATCCAACTTGGTAGTTTTATTTTGACAGTCACCGTAATAACAATCCAACTTGGTAGTTTTATTTTGACAGTCACTGTAATAACAATCCAACTTGGTAGTTTTATTTTGACAGTCACTGTAATAACAATCCAACTTGGTAGTTTTATTTTGACAGTCACCGTAATAACAATCCAACTTGGTGATTTTATTTTGACAGTCACCGTAATAACAATCCAACTTGGTGGTTTTATTTTGACAGTCACAGTAATAACAATCCAACTTGGTAGTTTTATTTTGACAGTCACCGTAATAACAATCCAACTTGGTGGTTTTATTTTGACAGTCACCGTAATAACAATCCAACTTGGTGGTTTTATTTTGACAGTCACTGTAATAACAATCCAACTTGGTAGTTTTATTTTGACAGTCACTGTAATAACAATCCAACTTGGTGCTTTTATTTTGACAGTCACCGTAATAACAATCCAACTTGGTGGTTTGTCCACTAGAATGTTCTTGTTCTCCAGTTATTAATGATTAAATCTCATAGTTTATGAGAACGTTCATTACAAAAAAAAGAAAACAACCAACAGCGCCAACTAGTGGCCAACATGCTAGCATCACTTTCAGACGTTAGTTTGGTGGAAACGAAGTTTGTGTTTTTCCCGGACAGGCTGCAGGTCTGATAGTTAATCAGCTGCAGGCGGGAAACAACAGGAAGTTAATGAGTCTATTAAAGCAGCAGAGTCGGACGCCTCGTCGTCAATAACGTCCTCCGCGTGCGTCCCTCCGATCGATGGACACGTCCAACGATCAATCAATGAGGCCAAACAAACAAACAGCTGATCAATTGTCTCTGTGCAGCGACGTGGGCGTGGCCTCGCTCTCTGATTGGTTCTTAGTCCTCCGACTCATCGTGATGCGTTCAAATGCTGAAGCAGAGAGGAGGAATCATAACAATCCAACTCAGTGCTTTTATTTTGACAGTCACTGTAATAACAATCACACTTGGTGGTTTTATTTTGACAGTCACCATAATAACAATCCAACTCAGTGGTTTTATTTTGACAATAACCATTACAACAATCCAACTTGGTGGTTTTATTTTGACAGTCACCATAACAACAATCCAACCTGGTGGTTTTATTTTGACAGTCACCGTAATAACAATCCAACTTAGTGGTTTTATTTTGAAAGTCACCCTAATAATAATCCAACTCGGTGGTTTTATTTTGACAGTCACCATTACAACAATCCAACTTGGTGGTTTTATTTTGACAGTCACTGTAATAACAATCCAACTCGGTAGTTTTATTTTGACAGTCACCTTGATAACGATCCAACTCGGTAGTTTTATTTTGACAGTCACCTTGAAAATGATCCAACTTGGTGGTTTTATTTTGACAGTCACCTTAATAACAATCCAACTTGGTGGTTTTATTTTGACAGTCACTGTAATAACAATCATAGAAATTGGCAAACGCCTGGTTTGTTTCTAACGTAACTTCTCACGTCAAAACTTTTCTTCAGAGTTGTTCCGTTGTTGTCAACAACAGGTGTTGATTTGTATTTCAACAATCGTGGTTTTATTCTGGTTAAAAGAAAATGTGTTTTAAATTATTACAATGAATTTTCTGCAGAAACAAAAACCAAACGTGCTGAAAAAGGAAAACTTTGAGGAAGTCAAAGCTTATTGTGAAGAACAAGTTGTGAAAACACTCGACGCCCAGATGGCGGAAATGAAAAACAAGAATTTTCACTAAACCGTCGACTCATGAAGGATTTTTCTTCTTCGCCTCCGTCGTGTGTTTTCCAGTGTCGCTACAGTTACCTTGAAAAAGGTAATGTGATTACTGATCATGCCTTATCAACAGTAACTTAGTTGCTTTACTGATTACTTTTTGGTTTTGCCAAAAAAGGGGCGGGGCTTCCTGCCAATGTATCTTCTGCAGTCGTTCTAGTTGGAATGTTGAGGTTTAACAACGTTTGTTGGTTCGGATTCTTTCGAGTTCCCTGAAAGCACCGTGAGAGCGAGCAGGCCTGTGATTGGCTGAGCGTGAAGAAGGGGGCGGGGCATGTGAGATCCGGCGGGAATCCCCCAATCTGAGCCAAACTCTGACCGTTTAACTTTGTTTTGTGCGTCTGTGTCGTGTTTGTTGTCTATTTATGTTCATTATTGATCTTATGTCTTCATAAAGAAGCAGCGCGTGGCGGCGCCTCACCCTGCATGCCCGTAGGGCCGAAGCCTTGGCGGGTGAGGAAGATGGCGTGGTCGTGATGCTCGGCGTGGTCGGCGTCGCTCTTCTGCTGCAAGAAGGCCCAGCGGCACACGTTCTCCAGGCTCCGCGACGGGTTCCCTCGTTCTATCAGGCTGATGGACTGAGAGAGAGAGAGAGGGAGGGGGGGAGGGGGGGGAGAGAGAGGGGGGGGGAGAGAGACACAGAGAGAGAGGGAGAGAGAGACAGAGACACACAAAGAGAGACAGAGAGAGAGAGAGAGCGAGAGAGAGACACAGAGAGAGCGAGAGAGAGAGAGAGAGAGAGCGAGAGAGAGAGAGACAGAGACACAAAGAGAGACAGAGAGAGAGAGAGAGCGAGAGAGAGACACAGAGAGAGCGAGAGAGAGAGAGAGAGAGAGAGCGAGAGAGAGAGAGAGACAGAGAGACAGAGGGAGAGAGAGAGAGAGAGAGCGAGAGAGAGAGAGACAGAGAGACAGAGGGAGAGAGACAGAGAGAGAGGGAGAGAGAGACAGAGACACACAAAGAGAGAGAGAGAGAGAGAGAGAGCGAGAGAGAGACAGAGGGAGAGAGAGGGAGAGAGAGAGAGATAGAGAGAGACAGAGAGAGAGAGAGAGAGAGAGAGAGAGACAGAGAGAGAGGGAGAGAGAGATGGAGACACACAGAGAGACAGAGAGACAGAGGGAGAGAGAGAGAGACACAGAGAGAGAGAGAGAGAGAGAGGAGAGAGAGAGAGAGGGACAGAGGGAGACAGAGACAGAGAGATAGAGAGACAGAGAGACAGAGAGACAGAGAGACAGAGAGACAGAGAGAGAGAGAGAGAGAGAGAGAGAGAGAGATTAGAGTTAGTATTCCATCAGCAGATGGTGAGAGAAGCGTTCAGAGAGCAGATTGTACATTTAGCGCTCTGGATCGATCTCATAAAATAAATAAATAGAGAAAAGTAGATGTTGTTCCAGTAATGCTCTTGGCGGGCGTCCAGGTGTGTCTGACATCTGTCAGCATTCGCTCTCTGCTCAGCGTTATTATCCACGCTTCCAGGAAGACGTTCACAATTCCTCGTCACGTTAAGACTGTAAACGTTCAGAACATCAAGAGGACGAGAAACATGGATCCTACAACACCAGCAACTTCATCACCGGCAACTTCATCACCGGCAACTTCATCACCGGCAGCTTCATCACATGCAACTTCATCACCGGCAGCTTCATCACATGCAACTTCATCACATGCAACTTCATCACCGGCAACTTCATCACCGGCAGCTTCATCACATGCAACTTCATCACATGCAACTTCATCACATGCAACTTCATCACCGGCAGCTTCATCACCGGCAGCTTCATCACCGGCAGCTTCATCACATGCAACTTCATCACAGGCAACTTCATCACCGGCAGCTTCATCACATGCAACTTCATCACATGCAACTTCATCACCGGCAGCTTCATCACATGCAACTTCATCACCGGCAGCTTCAGCACATGCAACTTCATCACCGGCAGCTTCATCACCGGCAACTTCATCACCGGCAACTTCATCACCGGCAACTTCATCACCGGCAGCTTCATCACCGGCAACTTCATCACCGGCAACTTCATCACCATCAACTTCATCACCATCAACTTCATCACCATCAACTTCATCACATGCAACTTCATCACATGCAACTTCATCACCGGCAACTTCATCACCAGCAACTTCATCACATGCAACTTCATCACCGGCAACTTCATCACCAGCAACTTCATCACAGGCAACTTCATCACCGGCAGCTTCATCACATGCAACTTCATCACATGCAACTTCATCACCGGCAGCTTCATCACATGCAACTTCATCACCGGCAGCTTCAGCACATGCAACTTCATCACCGGCAGCTTCATCACCGGCAACTTCATCACCGGCAACTTCATCACCGGCAACTTCATCACCGGCAGCTTCATCACCGGCAACTTCATCACCGGCAACTTCATCACCATCAACTTCATCACCATCAACTTCATCACCATCAACTTCATCACATGCAACTTCATCACATGCAACTTCATCACCGGCAACTTCATCACCAGCAACTTCATCACATGCAACTTCATCACCGGCAACTTCATCACCAGCAACTTCATCACATGCAACTTCATCACCGGCAACTTCATCACCAGCAACTTCATCACATGCAACTTCATCACCAGCAACTTCATCACATGCAACTTCATCACCGGCAACTTCATCACCAGCAGGGTCAGCCCGACGTCGCTCAGCAGTTTAACTGCTCAACACGTAACTCCGAGCCGTGCTACATGCTACATGCTAAAGAGTTTCAGGCTCACACCAGCGACGCTACATGCTACATGCTAAAGAGTTTCAGGCTCACACACCAGCGATGCTACACGCTAAACATGATCAAAGTGACTGATCCTCTCGCCACCAGCAGCTCGGGCTCCAGGCTACATTAGCCTAGCGTAGCGAGACGCTCTCACCTTGGCGTAGCCCAGCATGATCATCCTGACCAGGACCACGTTGATGTGAACTCCCAGGGACTCGTCGTGGTAAATCTCATTCACCTGGAGAAGAAGACGAGGAAAAGGAAGAAGGAGAAGAAGAAGAACGTAAATGAAAACGTAAATCCAGCAGGTTTTCCAGTTTGACTGAACCAGAATGAAACTCTTCAGGTTTACACAAGTTGTGGATTTACTTTCTGCAGACTTTGTCACAAACTAGTTCAAATGCCACGACGTGTTTCCGAACGCACATTTATGTCTGGATCAAACCCAGACTGGTGGTGACGAATTCAATTATTCTGTATCGGTGCACAAAGAATGAGATTTACAACCCAAGTTCGCCTCGACGTAGCTCAGAGGATGTGACGGTGCGTAATCTCATATTTAATTCATAAAACACAAACAAGACGCAGTGAAGCACGTCACTGATTTCTAGAAAACGTTACATCATCCTGACGGGAGCAACGCAGAATCAAAACCCTGGAATATTAACCCCTTCAAAAACCCTTTCAAAGTCTTTGTGTTCACCCAAAGATCAAAGAAAGTCAGAAAAATGTTCTTCGACTTTGAACACACTTGGATACTAAATACACTAAATACTAAATATACTTATACGTGTTGAATCTACATTAATTCCACGATTTTTCCTAAATATTTTCCATACACATTTAATTACGAGCTTCAGTCTTCGGCAGAAAAAAATGTGATTAATCACGATTAATCGCAATTAATTGCAGAAAATTGAGCACTAATATTGAATCAGGCTTTATGACATTCAATAAGTACTCAGTACTGCAAGTAGCTAAAGGGCAGTACGTTAAATACGTGACCTGCGTTAAGTGAGCTGAGCGACGTCACTTTAAAACGGCGAACGAAACCCGACGGCGTCACTCTGACTTCTTTTTCTTCTGCCCTCTTTACAAATACTGAAATATCTCACGCTTGAATCTTGTTTCTCGGAGCAAATATACCGTGACTTAATCGACCGGTGACCTTTAACGCGCTCAATGCCGAGCGTGGCGGCTCCCCGCCGCCCCCTGGTGACGGGCCGCACGTCAATCAACGCCGCCGCCGCCGGCGCTTCAGTGAACAGATCGGCATCGGTGTCGCTGTGCGGCAGGAGGATGAACATCCAGCAGGACTGTGACGGCGCTGATCCCGTCATTGTGTCTGAGGGACTCTCGTCCCCGAGTCTCGTCTGCCAGGAGACCGTCAGCTGGAGACCAAGGGCAACAAGGCCCAAACTGTCACATGACTCATCGGCGGTGGCGGCGGCGGCGGGCGGGGGCGGAGTCCAGGCTGAACGAAGGGGAGACGCCGTCGGCCTTGTTTACGCCGTCTTCCAAATCTCCCATGATGCATCAGTCAGCTGAATGTAAGAGCCTGAATTCTTAGTTTGTTCCCCTGCATGATGAAGCCATGACCCACTAGCTATATATCTAGAGTTATCTATATATCTAGATAGACTTGTATATATATATATAGATAGACTTATCTAAATATCTAGATAGACTTATCTAGATAGACTTATCTAGATAGACTTATCTATATATCTAGATAGACTTATCTATATATCTAGATAGAGTTATCTATATATCTAGATAGACTTATCGAGATAGACTTATCTATATATCTAGATAGACTTATCTATATATCTAGATAGACTTATCGAGATAGACTTATCTATATATCTAGATAGACTTATCTATATATCTAGATAGACTTATCGAGATAGACTTATCTATATATCTAGATAGACTTATCTATATATCTAGATAGACTTATCGAGATAGACTTATCTATATATCTAGATAGACTTATCTATATATCTAGATAGACTTATCTATATATCTAGATAGACTTATCGAGATAGACTTATCTATATATCTAGATAGACTTATCGAGATAGACTTATCTATATATCTAGATAGACTTATCTATATATCTAGATAGACTTATCTATATATCGAGATAGACTTATCGAGATAGACTTATCTATATATCTAGATAGACTTATCTATATATCTAGATAGACTTATCGAGATAGACTTATCTATATATCTAGATAGACTTATCTATATATCTAGATAGACTTATCTATATATCTAGATAGAGTTATATATATATATATCTAGATAGACTTATCGAGATAGACTTATCTATATATCTAGATAGACTTATCTAGATAGACTTATCTAGATAGACTTATCTATATATCTAGATAGACTTATCTATATATCTAGATAGAGTTATCTATATATCTAGATAGAGTTATCTATATATCGGCGTGGCGTGGCGCGGCGCGGCGTGGCGTGGCGTGGCGTGTACTCACGATGTTCATGAGCGTCAGCAGGTAGTTCTGCACGTGCTCCTTGCCGTGGAAGCGAACCACGGAGTCGTCGACTCCCAGCAGGATCTCGATGTTGTAGTCGTTCTCCCCGGCGTCCCGGCGATGGCGGCGGCGGCGGCGGTGGACCGTGTCGTTGACTTGGCGGATTAGCGAGTCCAGCGTGGCGGGAACGGCGAGCTCCGACTCTGCAGGCAGACGGACCAGGAGGTGAAGTCCGGCGGTTCAAGGAGGAAGACGTTGATTCTTCCCGCCGTGTGGAAACTTTCACATTTATCTATTTGTTTCTTCTTTTCTCCGAGACGATCAATACTTTGGCTCTGAGGCGTGTGATTGTCGTTTTAACTTTCCGATATCAAATATCACTGAAACCTGCGAGATCTCCTTTCATTCCGCTGCTCCAATAAAAAAAAAAAAAACTTTTACTTGATTGTGGATTTTTGTACTTTGGAAATTAACGGCTCCAATTTGTGTGTCTGTCATGTTTCCAATCACTTCTGGGGTTTTTTTCCTGCTGCACAGTTTTGATCACAGTAAAAATAACAATAATTATCGTTAGAAGAAAAAACTGAGCGTCTCGACTGCAAACTGCCTCCGTCAAGTACGTTCAAACAGCAGAGCTGGAATGTGTAATTATCGCAGTAAAAGTTTACAGTGTCAATAGAGAAGCAGTATAAATAAAGCATCAGCAAAAGTTCAAGTGTCAAAGTACTAATAATAATTACACAAATATGAATAAAGTATCAGTAAAAGTTAAAAAGTGTCAATAAAGAACAAGTAAAAGAGAAGAAATATAAATTAAGTAACATTAATCGTGCAAGTGTCAATAATGTAACATTAAAAATTAAAGAGTGTCAATATAGTAACATTAATGTTAGAAAGTGTCAATAAAGAAGCAGTAATAGTGAAGAAGTGTCAATAAAGTAACATTAAAGACGTAACACGTTATAGACGTAACGTTAAAGACGTAACGCGTTAAAGACGTAACATTAAAGACGTAACAAGTTAAAGACGTAACGATAAAGACGTAACAAGCTAAAGACGTAACACGTTAAAGACGTAACATTAAACACGTAAAACGTAAAAGATGTAACATTAAACACGTAACACGTTAAACACGTAACGTTAAAGACGTAACGCGTTAAAGACGTAACATTAAAGACGTAACAAGTTAAAGACGTAACATTAAAGACGTAACACGTTAAAGACGTAACGATAAAGACGTAACAAGCTAAAGACGTAACACGTTAAAGACGTAACAAG
Organism: Blennius ocellaris; assembly: GCF_963422515.1. Classification (NCBI taxonomy): domain Eukaryota; kingdom Metazoa; phylum Chordata; class Actinopteri; order Blenniiformes; family Blenniidae; genus Blennius; species Blennius ocellaris. The sequence continues at coordinate 123,116 of NC_137656.1, read as the reverse complement.
TTAAAGACTTAACGATAAAGACGTAACGATAAAGACGTAACAAGTTAAAGACGTAACAAGTTAAAGACGTAACACGTTAAAGACGTAACACGTTAAAGACGTAACGATAAAGACGTAACGATAAAGACGTAACACTTTAAAGACGTAACGATAAAGACGTAACGATAAAGACGTAACGATAAAGACGTAACAAGCTAAAGACGTAACACGTTAAAGACGTAACACGTTAAAGACGTAACGATAAAGACGTAACAAGTTAAAGACGTAACAAGTTAAAGACGTAACGATAAAGACGTAACACTTTAAAGACGTAACAAGTTAAAGACGTAACAAGTTAAAGACGTAACGCGTTAAAGACGTAACACGTTAAAGACGTAACACGTTAAAGACGTAACACTTTAAAGACGTAACAAGTTAAAGACGTAACGATAAAGACGTAACACGTTAAAGACGTAACACGTTAAAGACGTAACACGTTAAAGACGTAACAAGTTAAAGACGTAACACGTTAAAGACGTAACACGTTAAAGACGTAACACGTTAAAGACGTAACAAGTTAAAGACGTAACACGATAAAGACGTAACACGTTAAAGACGTAACAAGTTAAAGACGTAACGCGTTAAAGACGTAACACGATAAAGACGTAACACGTTAAAGACGTAACACGTTAAAGACGTAACGCGTTAAAGACGTAACACGATAAAGACGTAACAAGTTAAAGACGTAACACGTTAAAGACGCAACACGTTAAAGACGCAACACGTTAAAGACGTAACACGTTAAAGACGTAACACGTTAAAGACGCAACACGTTAAAGATGTAACATTAAAGACCAAACACGTTAAAGACGTAACACGTTAAAGACGTAACACGTTAAAGACGTAACACGTTAAAGACGTAATGATAAAGACGTAACGATAAAGACGTAACACGTTAAAGACGTAACGATAAAGACGTAACACGTTAAAGACGTAACACGTTAAAGACGTAACACGTTAAAGACGTAACACGTTAAAGACGTAACACGTTAAAGACGTAATGATAAAGACGTAACGATAAAGACGTAACACGTTAAAGACGTAACACGTTAAAGACGTAATGATAAAGACGTAACGATAAAGACGTAACACGTTAAAGATGTAACACGTTAAAGACGTAATGATAAAGACGTAACGATAAAGACGTAACACGTTAAAGACGTAACACGTTAAAGACGTAATGATAAAGACGTAACACGTTAAAGACGTAACACGTTAAAGACGTAACACGTTAAAGACGTAATGATAAAGACGTAACGATAAAGACGTAACACGTTAAAGACGTAGCGATAAAGACGTAACAAGTTAAAGACGTAACGACGATGTGAGTCTCTGGAAATGGAGACACGTTAATAGAATCACAGGACATTTTTAATTTTTTCCAGGGATGCAGAAAGGGGCCGTGATTGAGAGTGTGTGTGTGTGTGTGTGTGTGTGTGTGTGTGTGTGTGTAAAATAAATAGGAAGAAACGGCTCCGACAGTGTTGAGATTGTGGAGAACATTCCTCCTCTCCACCGCCGCCATCATGACACAGGCATTCTTGTGCAAAAGGTGACCCCCCCCTAACCCCCCTCCCCCTGACCCCCCCCCCCCCCCCCCCCAACCCCCCCAGTCATGAGTAAACAGCCTCTCTAAGGTCTCTACTTCAAACACACAGGACTTCCCCTCAGCAGCACTGCTTAAGAAAGTTAGTGTGCTGTAGTAGGTACCCCCACCCCCCCCATCACCCTCCACCCCCCCCCCACTACCGCCACCGCCCACACGTGGCAGCATGCGGCAACCAGGCTAAAAATTGCTGGGGAGCCGACGCAGCAACGGGCAACTGGCCGTCAGACCAGACGGTGGAAATCTACTGGTGGTACTGGTGTACTGGTAGTACTGGTGTACTGGTGTACTGGTGGTACTGGTGGTACTGGTGTACTGGTGGTACTGGTGTACTGATGTATTGGTGGTACTGATGGTACTGGTGGTACTGGTGGTACTGGTGGTACTGGTGGCACTGGTAGTACTGGTGGCACTGGTAGTACTGGTGGCACTGGTGTACTGGTGGTACTGGTGTACTGGTAGTACTGATGTACTGATGTACTGGTGGTACTGGTGTTACTGATGTACTGATGTACTGGTGGTACTGGTGGTACTGATGTACTGGTGTACTGGTGTTACTGATGTACTGATGTACTGGTGGTACTGGTGGACTGATGTACTGGTGTACTGGTGTTGGTGTGTGAATCCTGAACATGAAAGCTAAACACCAGATCCAAACAATCTATAGGAACATAATTGTTATAATAGTTAAACGTGCTGTAAAAATTAAAAAACACACACACACACACACACACACACACACACACACACACACACACACACACACACACACACACACACACACACACACACACACACACACACACGCAGTATTTGCATAATGTGTTAGCATTCAGACAGAAACCTGGTGGAGGAGCGCCGGCGTGACATTTAAGATCACTTCACATGAAGGTTTCCTTGTTTTGGACGTCGTTTCGGGAATTTAATAACCGAAACCACCCGGAGCATTAGTGCCGGGACAAATCCAGGGCATTTGTCTCTGAGACAGACCTTCGGGAAAAAAAAAAAGAAAGAAAGAAAGAAAAGAAAGAAAAGAAAAGCGTCATGAATCACTGGAGCGCGTAGCCGCGTGAAATGCTAATTACACCTGCAGCGCTGATCTGCAGATCCTTTAAAGCCCCGATGAGGACGTCATCCAGCCGCTATACACGCCGACGACAAGGCATGGAAACGTCTTCAATTATGGGAAAATGTTCCTAAATAAATAAATAAATAAATAAAATAAAGCAGATGGAATTATAGCAACAAAGGCCTTCATCCTGCATTAAGACACGTAATCCTCTCCTGTCCGTCGCTGTAATTCACTGTGCAGACCGAGGGACTGGCCTACATAGCGCGCTGGAAGACGAGCGTGCTGCCGATGCAGCCGCAGCACGCTGGCAAGGGAGCGCGTGGTCGCGTGGTCGCGTGGTCGCGTGCGGCTGATGGAGTGATTGAGAGGAGCAAAGTGGGACGAACGAGTCAAGAAAGACACGTCTTCTTTGTTCGTTTGATCCTCCGTCTCGCCGTCCTGCCCTCCCTCCGTCCCGCCGTCCCTCCGTCCTGCCCTCCCTCCGTCCCTCCGTCCTGCCCTCCCTCCGTCCCTCCGTCCCGCCCTCCCTCCGTCCCGCCGTCCCTCCGTCCCTCCGTCCCGCCCTCCCTCCGTCCCTCCGTCCCGCCCTCCCTCCGTCCCTCCGTCCTGCCCTCCCTCCGTCCCTCCGTCCTGCCGTCCCTCCGTCCCGCCGTCCTGCCCTCCCTCCGTCCCGCCGTCCTGCCGTCCCTCCGTCCTGCCCTCCCTCCGTCCCTCCGTCCCGCCGTCCTGCCCTCCCTCCGTCCCTCCGTCCTGCCCTCCTGCCGTCCCGCCGTCCTGCCCTCCCTCCGTCCCTCCGTCCTGCCGTCCCTCCGTCCCGCCGTCCTGCCCTCCCTCCGTCCTGCCGTCCTGCCCTCCCTCCGTCCCTCCGTCCTGCCGTCCCTCCGTCCCGCCCTCCCTCCGTCCCGCCGTCCCTCCCTCCCTCCGTCCCTCCGTCCTGCCCTCCCTCCGTCCCGCCGTCCTGCCCTCCCTCCGTCCCTCCGTCCTGCCGTCCCGCCGTCCTGCCCTCCCTCCGTCCCTCCGTCCTGCCCTCCTGCCGTCCCGCCGTCCTGCCCTCCCTCCGTCCCTCCGTCCTGCCGTCCCTCCGTCCCGCCGTCCTGCCCTCCCTCCGTCCTGCCGTCCCTCCGTCCCGCCGTCCTGCCCTCCCTCCGTCCCTCCGTCCCGCCGTCCCTCCGTCCTGCCCTCCCTCCGTCCCTCCGTCCTGCCCTCCCTCCGTCCCTCCGTCCCGCCGTCCCTCCGTCCTGCCCTCCCTCCGTCCCGCCGTCCCGCCCTCCCTCCGTCCCTCCGTCCTGCCGTCCCGCCGTCCTGCCCTCCCTCCGTCCCTCCGTCCTGCCCTCCCTCCGTCCCTCCGTCCTGCCCTCCTGCCGTCCTGCCCTCCCTCCGTCCCTCCGTCCTGCCCTCCTGCCGTCCCTCCGTCCTGCCCTCCCTCCGTCCCTCCGTCCCTCCGTCCTGCCGTCCCTCCGTCCTGCCCTCCCTCCGTCCCTCCGTCCTGCCGTCCCGCCGTCCTGCCCTCCCTCCGTCCCTCCGTCCTGCCGTCCCGCCGTCCTGCCCTCCCTCCGTCCCTCCGTCCTGCCCTCCTGCCGTCCTGCCCTCCCTCCGTCCCTCCGTCCTGCCCTCCCTCCGTCCCTCCGTCCTGCCGTCCTGCCCTCCCTCCGTCCCTCCGTCCTGCCGTCCCGCCGTCCTGCCCTCCCTCCGTCCCTCCGTCCTGCCCTCCCTCCGTCCCTCCGTCCCGCCGTCCTGCCCTCCCTCCGTCCCTCCGTCCTGCCCTCCTGCCGTCCCGCCGTCCTGCCCTCCCTCCGTCCCTCCGTCCTGCCGTCCCTCCGTCCCGCCGTCCTGCCCTCCCTCCGTCCTGCCGTCCTGCCCTCCCTCCGTCCCTCCGTCCTGCCGTCCCTCCGTCCCGCCCTCCCTCCGTCCCGCCGTCCCTCCCTCCCTCCGTCCCTCCGTCCTGCCCTCCCTCCGTCCCGCCGTCCTGCCCTCCCTCCGTCCCTCCGTCCTGCCGTCCCGCCGTCCTGCCCTCCCTCCGTCCCTCCGTCCTGCCCTCCTGCCGTCCCGCCGTCCTGCCCTCCCTCCGTCCCTCCGTCCTGCCGTCCCTCCGTCCCGCCGTCCTGCCCTCCCTCCGTCCTGCCGTCCCTCCGTCCTGCCCTCCCTCCGTCCCTCCGTCCCGCCGTCCCTCCGTCCTGCCCTCCCTCCGTCCCTCCGTCCTGCCCTCCCTCCGTCCCTCCGTCCCGCCGTCCCTCCGTCCTGCCCTCCCTCCGTCCCGCCCTCCCTCCGTCCCTCCGTCCTGCCGTCCCGCCGTCCTGCCCTCCCTCCGTCCCTCCGTCCTGCCCTCCCTCCGTCCCTCCGTCCTGCCCTCCTGCCGTCCTGCCCTCCCTCCGTCCCTCCGTCCTGCCCTCCTGCCGTCCCTCCGTCCTGCCCTCCCTCCGTCCCTCCGTCCTGCCGTCCCTCCGTCCTGCCCTCCCTCCGTCCCTCCGTCCTGCCGTCCCGCCGTCCTGCCCTCCCTCCGTCCCTCCGTCCTGCCGTCCCGCCGTCCTGCCCTCCCTCCGTCCCTCCGTCCTGCCCTCCTGCCGTCCTGCCCTCCCTCCGTCCCTCCGTCCTGCCCTCCCTCCGTCCCTCCGTCCTGCCGTCCCGCCGTCCTGCCCTCCCTCCGTCCCTCCGTCCTGCCGTCCCGCCGTCCTGCCCTCCCTCCGTCCCTCCGTCCTGCCCTCCTGCCGTCCTGCCCTCCCTCCGTCCCTCCGTCCTGCCCTCCTGCCGTCCCTCCGTCCTGCCCTCCCTCCGTCCCTCCGTCCTGCCGTCCCTCCGTCCCTCCGTCCCTCCGTCCCTCATGAACGTAATGTCGAGAACCACGAACTTCCGTCTCGGCTCCTAATCGTCGTTCCTACGTCGCCGTGCGACGGTCCGACGGCCGTTGTCATGGCGACAAAAGACAAAGACGTCTTTTTTATGGGGGTGGAGGGGGGGGGCTGGAGGGGGTGGGGGGTGGAGGGGGTTCTCTTCAAACACACCAATACCAAGATGGCGAAGGCGCCGTTCACGCTTTGCCAGTTTCTTATTGGAATATTTATATTTGACAGTGTAAAGTAGGGACGTGCTGATGATGCCGTCTCTTAAAGGACGAGTACGGGTAGGAGTACAGGTACAAGTACAGGTACAAGTACAGGTAGGAGTACAGGTACAAGTACAGGTACAAGTACAGGTAGGAGTACAGGTACAAGTACAGGTAGGAGTACAGGTACAAGTACAGGTTGGTTGGTTTTAGGGTTGGTTGGTTCTCTCTTCTCCGTCTCTCTCTTCTCTCTCTCTCTCCTTTCTCTTCTCTCCCTCACCCCCCCTCCCTCTCTCCCTCCCTCCCTCTCTCTCCCCCCCCCTCCCTCTCTCCCCCCATCCCCCTCTCCCTCACCCCCCCTCCCTCCCTCCCTCCCTCCCTCTCCCTCTCCCTCTCTCCCTCCCTCTCCCTCTCCCTCCCTCCCTCCCTCCCTCTCTCTCTCCCTCCCTCCCTCCAGGCTGTTGACATCTGCTGGGTCAGCGCTGGCTGGGAGACGTCGCGTCTCCTCACTTAATTATTTCAAAAGTCTGAATAGAAGAGTAGAGTAGAGAATAGAATAGAACTTTATCGTAGCAATATTAAAGCAGTGAAAAGTCGTGACGGCAGTAAAGAAAAAACACACAATGGTAGAAAATTAACTTCAGCAGAGGTGAAATATAAATACTAAACGACGAGAACACGCAGAACCTGTGAGGAACGAACGGTAGGAAAACGGTGGGAAGCAGAAAAAGTGCAGCAGCTGTAAAAAAAACTAAACGATTTAAAGTCGGCAATCAATTTCCAGTCATGTCAGGGTTTTTTCTCTTCTCTCTTTATTTGCTAACTCCCTGGTACTCATAAAACCTGCCGTGATTACGGGGATTTTATGAGCGAGGAAAAGTCGTTTTCGCTTCTCAATTGAGGGAAAATGAGCAGAAAATGAGCAGCGACGGGAGAAAAGATGCTGGCTGCAGCACTTCGCCTTGCCCGGACGCCACGCCGGCCCGGACGCCACGCCGGCCCGGACGCCACGCCGGCCGCCACGCCGGCCCGGACGCCACGCCGGCCCGGACGCCACGCCGGCCCGGACGGTGGATTCTCTACCTGACGCCTCCTGAAGCTCCACCAGAACTCAAACTGTATTGAAGCATCAAGAATGAATCGCCTGAGAAAATAAAATCCTTTATAGCTTGACTGGAGAACCATTAATGTTGGGGGTGGGGGGGGGGGGGGTGGGGGGGGGGGGCATGTGACGAGAACAAGATTCAATTTATCGGAAAGAACGATTCTTTCAAGGATGGTTAGGAGCCGCATTTCACATTCAGGAGGAAGGTGACGTACTGCTGGGGCTGCACTGAGCCTGGCACTGTAGCATGTAGCATGTAGCATCACTGGGGTGTGAGCCTGGAACTATTTAGCATGTAGCATCACTGGGGTGTGCGTCAAGAACTATTTAGCATGTAGCATCGCTGGGGTGTGAGCCTGGAACTATTTAGCATGTAGCATCGCTGGGGTGTGAGCCTGGAACTATCTAGCATGTAGCATCGCTAGGGTGTGCGTTCGGAACAATTTACCATGTAGCATGTAGCATCGCTGGGGTGTGAGCCTGGAACTATTTAGCATGTAGCATGGCTGGGGTATGCGCCTGGAACTATCTAGCATGTAGCATCGCTGGGGTGTGAGCCTGGAACTATCTAGCATGTAGCATCGCTAGGGTGTGCGTTCGGAACAATTTACCATGTAGCATGTAGCATCGCTGGGGTGTGAGCCTGGAACTATTTAGCATGTAGCATCGCTGGTGTGTGAGCCTGGAACTATTTAGCATGTAGCATCGCTGGGGTGTGAGCCTGGAACTATCTAGCATGTAGCATCGCTGGTGTGTGAGCCTGGAACTATTTAGCATGTAGCATCGCTGGGGTGTGCGCCTGGAACTATTTAGCATGTAGCATCGCTGGGGTGTGCGCCTGGAACTATCTAGCATGTAGCATCGCTGGGGTGTGCGTTCGGAACAATTTACCATGTAGCATGTAGCATCGCTGGGGTGTGAGCCTGGAACTATTTAGCATGTAGCATGGCTGGGGTATGCGCCTGGAACTATCTAGCATGTAGCATCGCTGGGGTGTGAGCCTGGAACTATTTAGCATGTAGCATCGCTGGTGTGTGAGCCTGGAACTATTTAGCATGTAGCATCGCTGGGGTGTGCGCCTGGAACTATTTAGCATGTAGCATCGCTGGGGTGTGCGCCTGGAACTATCTAGCATGTAGCATCGCTGGGGTGTGCGTTCGGAACAATTTACCATGTAGCATGTAGCATCGCTGGGGTGTGAGCCTGGAACTATTTAGCATGTAGCATGGCTGGGGTATGCGCCTGGAACTATCTAGCATGTAGCATCGCTGGTGTGTGAGCCTGGAACTATTTAGCATGTAGCATCGCTGGTGTGTGAGCCTGGAACTATTTAGCATGTAGCATCGCTGGTGTGTGAGCCTGGAACTATCTAGCATGTAGCATCGCTGGTGTGTGAGCCTGGAACTATCTAGCATGTAGCATGGCTGGGGTGTGCGTTCGGAACAATTTACCATGTAGCATGTAGCATCGCTGGGGTGTGAGCCTGGAACTATTTAGCATGTAGCATGGCTGGGGTATGCGCCTGGAACTACCTAGCATGTAGCATCGCTGGTGTGTGAGCCTGGAACTATCTAGCATGTAGCATCGCTGGTGTGTGAGCCTGGAACTATCTAGCATGTAGCATGGCTGGGGTGTGAGCCTGGAACTATCTAGCATGTAGCATCGCTAGGGTGTGCGTTCGGAACAATTTACCATGTAGCATGTAGCATCGCTGGGGTGTGAGCCTGGAACTATTTAGCATGTAGCATGGCTGGGGTATGCGCCTGGAACTATCTAGCATGTAGCATCGCTGGTGTGTGAGCCTGGAACTATCTAGCATGTAGCATCGCTGGTGTGTGAGCCTGGAACTATCTAGCATGTAGCATGGCTGGGGTGTGAGCCTGGAACTATCTAGCATGTAGCATCGCTAGGGTGTGCGTTCGGAACAATTTACCATGTAGCATGTAGCATCGCTGGGGTGTGAGCCTGGAACTATTTAGCATGTAGCATGGCTGGGGTATGCGCCTGGAACTATCTAGCATGTAGCATCGCTGGTGTGTGAGCCTGGAACCATCTAGCATGTAGCATGTAGCATGGCTTGGAGTTACATGCTAAGCTGTCAAGCTACTGAGCAACAACAGGCTAACTGCTGGTCCAAAATGTCTCTGGTGACAAAGTTGTTGATGTACAAACTCTTTGTCCTCTTGATATTTTTGCCAGAATAAAAGTCACCGTCTGTCACTAATAACAAAGAGAGCGAAGCGTGTGACACCCGACTCACAAGCTTCTCAAGATTAATTTTGTTTTTCTTTCTTGTTCTGACCGATGATGCGAATCAGGAAGATCCTGCGAAGAGCCGCAGTTTGAACAAAACGTAGAACCAGGCGTCGGGCAGGAAGTGGAACAAATCCTCCACTGGTCTCTGGAGGCCAACGGATTGAAAGTGAATCTGCTCTCAGATCAGCCTTGTGCGACGCGCCGCCGTGTTTCCGCTGCAGAAACACCTGAATCCTGCGCCTCCGGAGGCCGCGAGGCGTTAAAAAACCTCGACGTGGAGACGACCGCCGTCATTAGCGAGCCGCGGCTCCACCACCTGCTGCTTTTATTTCACAATAAAGCCCCCATTCATCATACGCTTCCAGGACACGGTAGAAAAAGAGATTATCAATGAGTTTCTCCTGAATAAATAAAGGAAATGAATTAAAAAAAACAAAAAATCCTTTTATATCACTTTGTTTCACTTTGTTATTTACCGTATTTTCCTCACTATAGAGCATCTGAATATAGCTTATCATCAAGTGCAGCTTATATGTTTTTTTGGGGGGTTTTTTTTGTTAAATTTTGCAGGTGCGGCACCTGCAAAATTTAACAAAAAAACCCCCCCAAAAAACCATATAAGCTGCACTTGATGATAAGCTGCAGGCGTCTAAGTTGTAACGGCAGGAATTTCAGTGCCGGAACACGGGGATTGATCGTATTTTCATTAATTCTCGCAACTCTGTCTTGCATAGTGCTGGAATTTCCTGCACACGGGCTGTGATGTGCCTCGTGCTCCTGCTGCGAAGCTGCAGACAGACAGAGACACAGAGAGGCGGATCCATAACCACCAAGCATTTTATCGCCCGTTAACTCGTAAAAATACAGAAATTAGCCGCTTCCTGCACACGGGCTGTGTTGTGCCTCGTGCTCCTGCTGCGAAGCTGCAGAGACAGAGAGACCGATCCATAACCAGCAAGCATTTAATCTCTGTTGATAAAGTTATTTGCTGATTGTGATTCTGAGAAAGAAGATTCCTCAGTCACAGAGTCCAGCGCTCTAGTTTACGTGATGCACCTGAAGGTATCATTGAGGCTCCTGGAGCTCCTGACAGGAAGCAGCAACAAGACGAGACTCACCAGGAGCACAAACGTCACTTTTAAGGCCAGTTTTGTAGAAGCAGAGGCTAAAAACAGCAGGAATCTACATGAGGAAGTCGAATCTGGCGACGTGAAGCCCGTTAACCCGTAAAAATACAGAAATTAGCCGCTTCCTGCACACGGGCTGTGTTGTGCCTCGTGCTCCTGCTGTGAAGCCACAGAGACAGAGAGACAGACGCATAACCAGCAAGCATTTAATCTCTGTTGATAAAGTTATTTGCTGATTGTGATTCTGAGAAAGAAGATTCCTCAGTCACAGAGTCCAGCGCTCTAGTTTACGTGATGCACCTGAAGGTATCATTGAGGCTCCTGGAGCTCCTGACAGGAAGCAGCAACAAGACGAGACTCACCAGGAGCACAAACGTCACTTTTAAGGCCAGTTTTGTAGAAGCAGAGGCTAAAAACAGCAGGAATCTACATGAGGAAGTCGAATCTGGCGACGTGAAGCCCGTTAACCCGTAAAAATACAGAAATTAGCCGCTTCCTGCACACGGGCTGTGTTGTGCCTCGTGCTCCTGCTGTGAAGCCACAGAGACAGAGAGACAGACGCATAACCAGCAAGCATTTAATCTCTGTTGATAAAGTTATTTGCTGATTGTGATTCTGAGAAGGAAGATTCCTCAGTCACAGAGTCCAGCGCTCTAGTTTACATGATACACCTGAAGGCATCACTGAGGCTCCTGGAGCTCCTGACAGGAAGCAGCAGCAAGACGAGACTCACCAGGAGCACAAATGTCACTTTTAAAGGCCAGTTTTGTAGAAGTAGAGGTGAAAAACAGCAGGAATCTACATGAGGAAGTCGAATCTGGCGACGTGAAGCCCGTTAACCCGTAAAAATACAGAAATTAGCCGCTTCCTACACACGGGCTGTGTTGTGCCTCGTGCTCCTGCTGCGAAGCCACAGAGACAGAGAGACAGACACATAACCAGCAAGCATTTAATCGCTGTTGATAAAGTATTTTATCGGTTATTTGCTGGTTGTGATTCTGAGAAAGAAGATTCCTCAGTCACAGAGTCCAGCGCTCTAGTTTACGTGATGCACCTGAAGGCATCATTGAGGCTCCTGGAGCTCCTGACAGGAAGCAGCAGCAAGACGAGACTCACCAGGAGCACAAATGTCACTTTTAAGGCCAGTTTTGTAGAAGCAGAGGCGAAAAACAGCAGGAATCTACATGAGGAAGTAGAATCTGGAGGCGTGAAGCTCGTTAAAACGTAAAAATACAGAAATTAGCCGCTTCCTGCACACGGGCTGTGTTGTGCCTCGTACTCCTGCTGTGAAGCCACAGAGACAGAGAGACAGACACATAACCAGCAAGCCTTTAATCTCTGTTGATAAAGTATTTTATCGGTTATTTGCTGGTTGTGATTCTGAGAAAGAAGATTCCTCAGTCACAGAGTCCAGCGCTCTAGTTTACGTGATACACCTGAAGGCATCATTGAGGCTCCTGGAGCTCCTGACAGGAAGCAGCAACAAGACGAGACTCACCAGGAGCACAAATGTCACTTTTAAGGCCAGTTTTGTAGAAGCAGAGGCGAAAAACAGCAGGAATCTACATGAGGAAGTCGAATCTGGCGACGTGAAGCCCGTTAACCCGTAAAAATACAGAAATTAGCCGCTTCCTGCACACGGGCTGTGTTGTGCCTCGTGCTCCTGCTGTGAAGCCACAGAGACAGAGAGACCGATCCATAACCAGCAAGCATTTAATCTCTGTTGATAAAGTTATTTGCTGGTTGTGATTCTGAGAAAGAAGATTCCTCAGTCACAGAGTCCAGCGCTCTAGTTTACGTGATGCACCTGAAGGCATCATTGAGGCTCCTGGAGCTCCTGACAGGAAGCAGCAGCAAGACGAGACTCACCAGGAGCACAAATGTCACTTTTAAGGCCAGTTTTGTAGAAGCAGAGGCGAAAAACAGCAGGAATCTACATGAGGAAGTAGAATCTGGAGGCGTGAAGCTCGTTAAAACGTAAAAATACAGAAATTAGCTGCGTCGTGTTACAAGCTGCGGGGTTCAAAGAGTTGGAAAAAAAGTTGCGGCTTATAGTCCAAAAAATACGGTAATTTAATGTTTGGTAATCGGAGCTGGACTTTGTAAAGCTCCGTTTACGACACTTCAAGTGAAAATGTGTGTTTGCGCGTGTTTCCATGGCAACATTTTGAAAACGATGTAGTTTTCACGTTAGGCCACTAGAGGGCGACGTTCACAACCGAGCTCATTTCTCTACTCCGCTTCTCAGGATCCTGCGAGATTTCAGTTTAAGATTCGAGCAAAAAAAACTGAATTTTTTCAGAATATGACCTTTTAAAAGCGCCGATTTCAGTGTTTCTGCCGTTTCCGTGGGAACCGGACGTCATTTTCGTGGAAACGTGTCGGCGGCGTCACGTAGCTTCAAGCGGGACGTCGGCGAACCAACTTCCTGTTCACTGAAAAACCTTTTTTTTTCCCCACTTCCTGCGCCTTGAGCTGGATAAAACAAACAGTCCACTCTCATGAAGAGGCCGAGTGTGTCGCCGACGCTTATCTGTTGTTGCCCCGGAGCCGTCGAGCAAGCGGGGGCATCAAGGGGCTGCGTGTTTGTATGCGACTTAAGCGGGCGAGCGAGGGCGAGCGAGGGAGAGAGAGACTCCCGGCAGACAACGGGCGGCCTTGTGGACGTCGGTCAGTTCCAACATGCAGCCAGAAACTTAGAGCTCATTCATGCCGTTCTGGAAGAAATGTGTCTCACTGCGTTTCCTTTCAGGGGACTTCAATATGTTTTGGTGACCTGTAACCCCCCCGAACCCCCCCTGTACCCCCCCCCCCACCCCCCCCACCCCTTTCTCTGAAAGAACAAACGGCCCAATGTCGTCGCTCCAAAGGTGGAGTGACAAACCGTTTCCACGTTTCCCCCCCGATAAAGAACGGCGACGTTGTTTTTCACCAGGTGGAAGTTTTAACGTCGCGATTCAAGAAGTTCTGATTGGAAAGATTCTGACCGGTCGGTGGTTTAACCAGTTCAGTCGTACCGGTCGGTGGTTTAACCAGTTCAGTCGTACCGGTCGGTGGTTTAACCAGTTCAGTCCTGACCGGTCGGTGGTTTAACCAGTTCAGTCCTACCGGTCGGTGGTTTAACCAGTTCAGTCCTACCGGTCAGTGGTTTAACCAGTTCAGTCCTACCGGTCGGTGGTTTAACCAGTTCAGTCCTACCGGTCAGTGGTTTAACCAGTTCAGTCCTACCGGTCGGTGGTTTAACCAGTTCAGTCCTGACCGGTCGGTGGTTTAACCAGTTCAGTCCTGACCGGTCGGTGGTTTAACCAGTTCAGTCCTACTGGTCGGTGGTTTAACCAGTTCAGTCCTGACCGGTCGGTGGTTTAACCAGTTCAGTCCTACCGGTCAGTGGTTTAACCAGTTCAGTCCTACCGGTCGGTGGTTTAACCAGTTCAGTCCTACCGGTCAGTGGTTTAACCAGTTCAGTCCTACCGGTCGGTGGTTTAACCAGTTCAGTCCTACCGGTCGGTGGTTTAACCAGTTCAGTCCTGACCGGTCGGTGGTTTAACCAGTTCAGTCCTGACCGGTCGGTGGTTTAACCAGTTCAGTCCTGACCGGTCGGTGGTTTAACCAGTTCAGTCCTGACCGGTCGGTGGTTTAACCAGTTCAGTCCTACCGGTCGGTGGTTTAACCAGTTCAGTCCTGACCGGTCGGTGGTTTAACCAGTTCAGTCCTGACCGGTCGGTGGTTTAACCAGTTCAGTCCTGACCGGTCGGTGGTTTAACCAGTTCAGTCCTGCTGGTCGGTGGCTTAACCAGTTCAGTCCTACCGGTCGGTGGTTTAACCAGTTCAGTCCTACCGGTCGGTGGTTTAACCACTTCAGTCCTGACCGGTCGGTGGTTTAACCACTTCAGTCCTGACCGGTCGGTGGTTTAACCAGTTCAGTCCTGCTGGTCGGTGGCTTAACCAGTTCAGTCCTACCGGTCGGTGGTTTAACCAGTTCAGTCCTACCGGTCGGTGGTTTAACCAGTTCAGTCCTGACCGGTCGGTGGTTTAACCAGTTCAGTCCTGACCGGTCGGTGGTTTAACCAGTTCAGTCCTACCGGTCGGTGGTTTAACCAGTTCAGTCCTACCGGTCGGTGGTTTAACCAGTTCAGTCCTGACCGGTCGGTGGTTTAACCAGTTCAGTCCTACTGGTCGGTGGTTTAACCAGTTCAGTCCTACTGGTCGGTGGTTTAACCAGTTCAGTCCTACCGGTCGGTGGTTTAACCAGTTCAGTCCTGACCGGTCGGTGGTTTAACCAGTTCAGTCCTACCGGTCGGTGGTTTAACCAGTTCAGTCCTGACCGGTCGGTGGTTTAACCAGTTCAGTCCTACCGGTCGGTGGTTTAACCAGTTCAGTCCTGACCGGTCGGTGGTTTAACCAGTTCAGTCCTGACCGGTCGGTGGTTTAACCAGTTCAGTCCTGCTGGTCGGTGGCTTAACCAGTTCAGTCCTACTGGTCGGTGGTTTAACCAGTTCAGTCCTACCGGTCGGTGGTTTAACCACTTCAGTCCTGACCGGTCGGTGGTTTAACCACTTCAGTCCTGACCGGTCGGTGGTTTAACCAGTTCAGTCCTGCTGGTCGGTGGCTTAACCAGTTCAGTCCTACTGGTCGGTGGTTTAACCAGTTCAGTCCTACCGGTCGGTGGTTTAACCAGTTCAGTCCTGACCGGTCGGTGGTTTAACCAGTTCAGTCCTACCGGTCGGTGGTTTAACCAGTTCAGTCCTACCGGTCGGTGGTTTAACCAGTTCAGTCCTGACCGGTCGGCGTGGCGCTGGAGCGGCGTGGCGACGGAGCGGCGTGGCGACGGAGCGGCGTGGCGACGGAGCGGCATGTTGACGGAGTGGCGTGGCGATGGAGCGGCGAGGCGACGGAGCGGCGTGGCGACGGAGCGGCATGTTGACGGAGTGGCGTGGCGATGGAGCGGCGAGGCGACGGAGCGGCGTGGCGACGGAGCGGCGTGGCGACGGAGCGGCGTGGTGACGGAGCGGCGTGGCGACGGAGCGGCATGTTGACGGAGTGGCGTGGCGATGGAGCGGCGAGGCGACGGAGCGGCGTGGCGACGGAGCGGCGTGGTGACGGAGCGGCGTGACGACGGAGCGGCGTGGCGACGGAGCGGCGTGGCGATGGAGTGGCGTGTCGACGGAGCGGCGAGGCGATGGAGCGGCGTGGCGACGGAGTGGCGTGTTGACGGAGTGGCGTGGCGACGGAGCGGCGTGTCGACGGAGCGGCGAGGCGATGGAGTGGCGTGTCGACGGAGCGGCGTGTTGACGGAGTGGCGTGGCGACGGAGCGGCGAGGCGATGGAGCGGCGTGTTGACGGAGCGGCGTGTTGACGGAGCGGCGCTCCGTACAGAAACAAAGTCCTCCGGTTCCTCGTTTGCTTTCTTTGGCTGTTCAGCATCAGACGAACTTGTTTGGGGGGAAAACAGACTGGAGTTTCCTCCGGGTCACGTTTCCACTCGTTACACCGCTGGAATTGAAAATGGAAGCCGAGGTGTGGAGGATTTATTTGTCCAGCTTCTGGTTCCACAAACGCCGGAATGAAGTTGAGCGGCGGCGGCGAAGGTTTCCCACAGCCCGGCGACCTCCTCAGGCCTCCGCTACAGTTTCTCACCGCCGGCACGTCCACTTCCTGCCGTTGATATTCCTTCCTTCCTCTCAACTCTTACTTCCTTTCAAAGTAAGAGCATGGTTCCTCGCGTTTCACCACGACGAGGCCGACCGTCTGTTTCCTGTCTACCGCCACCAGCAGCTGAACTTCCTGATGCTCAACGAACCTTCTGAGAGGACGCCGACCTTGCAACCGGTGAAGAGCAAGGCCGAGCAAGGTCTCGTATCCACGGCAACCATTTAAAGTGAAATCGCAAGTCTGTGGACTTCCTGGAAACGCCTGAGCAGCTGTTCTACACGCGTGTGTGTGTAGTCAACAAACATGGCGGCCCCCGTGGTCACATGACTCCCAGTCCACTTCCTACTGAGACTTGGTACTTTTATTTTGACAGTCACCGTAATAACAATCCAAATTGGGAGCTTTATTTTGACAGTCACCACAATATCAATCCAACTTGGTACTTTTATTTTGACAGTCACCATAACAACAATCCAACTTGGTACTTTTATTTTGATAGTCGCTGTAATAACAGTCCAACTTGGTACTTTTATTTTGACAGTCACCATAATAATCAAACTTGGTACTTTTATTTTGACAGTCACCATAACAACAGTCCAACTTAGTAGTTTTATTTTGACGGTCACCATAATAACAGTCCA
>NC_137656.1:99078-101578 GCF_963422515.1 Blennius ocellaris | reverse complement strand
TGATTGATGCGGTATGAGAACGGGGGGGGGGAGGGGGGGAGTATAGGGGGGAGATATACTCATAGCAGCATTAAGATTTACAATAAGGTCGTCCAGTTATTGTGTTGAGACCTTTCCTGCAGTTGCCGCCCCATTTATTAACATTTATTAACATTTATCAACATTTATTAATATTTATCAACATTTATTAATATTTATCAACATTTATTAATATTTATCAACATTTATTAATATTTATCAACATTTATTTCATGACTTTAATCAGATTAATTAATTAATTCCCTTCTGCTGCTGCTCAGATTCCCCAGAACGTTTCCTGCTGGCCTCAGCTTTCATCTCCCAGCTTTCATCTCCCACCACGGTCCTTTGAGCAAAGCTCAGAATCAGTTGCTGCAACATGTTGGGCAACTTCCTCCAGCAACGCCTCCCAGGTTTCCTCCTGCGGTCCGCAGCGCTTCCTGCAGCTCGCTACACCCGTTTTTATGTCTCAACGGGGAAATTAAAAACTTTTTTGTTTTGTTTTTCCAAAAAGGGGCGGGGCTTCGTGGCTGCAGCGGCGTGAAGGAAGTCGCCAGTTTGAGAAACTGACACAAGATGAAGCAAAGTCCTGAGTCTGGAAACACATTTGGGGTAAAAAAATAAAAATCTCTGCTTGTTTGCAGAATCTGAGCCGAAGGTTCGTCACTCGACTGCAGCAGAAGAAGAAAAACATCCTGATGATGATGAAATCAGAACTGCTGAGTCGCCCCCTACCCCTCCCCCTGCCCCCCGTCTCTCCCCCCCCCCTGCCCCCCCGTCTCCCCCCCTTGTCCAGGAACATCCAATCAAACTTCAGCAGAAACAAACAGAATTTCTCCTGTGAGTTCAGCACCTGTCAGGAATCTTCCTCTTTCTCTCTTCAAGCTCCACGATGTGACTCCCCCTCCTCCTCCTCCTCCTATCCTCTCCTACCTTCTTTACTCTCTCACCCTCCTCTCCTCTACTCCTCTCCTCTCCCCTCCTCCCCCTTCCTCTCTCCCCTCTCTCCTCCTCTACTCTCCCCTCCTCCTCTCCTCTCCTCCCACCTTCCTCTCTCCCCCTCTCCTCCTCTACTCTCCTCCTCTACTCTCCCCTCCTCCTCTCTCCCCCCTCTCCTCTCCTACCTCCTTTACTCTCTCACCCTCCTCTACTCTCCTCCCCCCCTCTCCTCCTCTCCTCCCCCCTCCTCTCCTCCTCAGTGACAATCATCTCCAGATCGTTTCTCCCCTCTCCTCTCCTCTTCTCCTCTCCTCTCCCCCTCTCTCCTCTCCTCCTCCCCCTTCTCCTCTCCTCTCATCCCCTCTCCTCTCTACCCCTCTCTCCTACCTCTCCCCCCTCTCCTCCTCTCCTCCCCCCTCCCCCTCAGTGAGAATCATCTCCAGATCGTTTCTCCCCCTCTCCCGTCTCTCTCCTCCCCCCCTCCTCTCCTCCCCTCCTCCCTCCCTCCTCCCCTCCCCCCCCCCCCCTCAGTGAGAATCGTCTCCAGATCGTTCCTGAACGTTCCACCACCAAACTGAACTGAAGTTCCAAACGTTCATCTGAAGGAAGGAAAACGACAGATTCCAGAAACATTCACACGTTTAAATGTGGTTTTCTTTACGAAGTTATTTAAAATAACCAAAACATCCTGTTTTATGCTCTTGTTTTGTTTTTGTTCTTTTGTTTCTCGTTTGTCCAAAGTGTCAACATGAACCAGAGTCTACTAAAGTTCCGTCAAAACGTCTGTAATTAAGTTGCCAGACGTGTAAAAACTTGTCGAAAAGTCTGCGTCATTTAGTCCAAAGTGCCGAAAACAGACAGAACAAGTGAACCTGCGTCACAATCCTCTCTTCTTTCTCTTTATTTGACACTTTCGCTGAACTTCTGCCAGGAGAGGATCTGTACTCGTCGGGACAGGGTTTTTAACGCCCTGAGCTCAGGCTGACAGGCAGGAGCTTTCATCCAGGAGCCCCCCTATATCCCCCCCCCAAAAAAAAAGTGATGAAAAAGAAAAACACAACAAGGGACTTGGACGTCTGCAGAGATGAAATGTTTTCTGGATCATCGTCTGGCTGATACAATGTCCCCCCGAGACAATGGCAGGTGTACCTAAACCCCACCCTGGCAGAAGGGTGGGGGTCCAGAGTCCTGCTCCGTCAGGTTTTAAACCCCCCCGACGTCAGACAGCAGCTCGCCTGCCAAAGAAAACATGTGGGCTTCAGCTGAACCACTGCAGCTTTTCAAAAACAAGTCCAGCTCAGTCCAGACGCCTTCAGGAGTAGAAAGGTGTGGCTCCGGCGGGACACTGCCACCTTTCACCTCCGTACCTCCAACGCCTGTTTGCTTTTCGAAAATGTGAGCAAACCTTGGTCATGGTTCCCTGAACGTTTTCATCCCCGCGACGTTTTAAAGATCTTTACGGGGAGAAAAAACTACTAAAACACACAAAAGGTGAGGATGATGAGAAGCTAAATGTTAAGGGGAGGGGAGATCAAAGAGGAGA